>NC_073313.1:314653191-314938191 GCF_027595985.1 Sorex araneus
TGATGGGAGCCATGGAAGAGCCATGGAAGTAACACCTGACATGAAGTTTGTGACTTTATATTCATTCCTTAAATGGACCTTGAACATTTATATTTTAAATGGCTTATCCTGCTTCAGAAATTTTCTCTTTACAACTTCCAGTATTAAAGCCTGATGTCTGTAGCTTCAAATTAGTTTTATCCTGTCTTTTATCCAATATATTATTATATCCACTGGAATATACGTGGTTGACAGAAACCCAGTTTATCCCCTTTCTTCCCATTCTATATACATGCCAATTGTCACATAATTTTTTTACTTCTCTCATTAATCTTGCATTTGTCAAAACCTTAACCCAAATACAAGTTTCTTCAGAAATGGAATTTTATATAAAAATAAGAGCAAAATATACACCTTAGTTAAATTAACATCTCTCATACAATAACCACTGCAGATTCTAACCTAGCTTATATAGATAACAACTACATGTAAGAATGTTTAGACAGTTACAGTTTTAGTTATTTCCTTTTCATATCCTGTAAGAGATCATGCATTTATGAGAATATCTGAAAATACTGATTTCCTGAGGGGGGTAACAACTCCCTTTTTTTGCTGGAATCATTAGGGCTCTATTTTTAACTCTGAAAGTCATATAACTTTTTAAAAAATCAAAAATTTGTAATTTACATTACTTAAAAATAAAAATAATACAGTGAAACTGTAGAAATTAAACTAGTCATAGATCCAAGTGGTTGTGTGTAAGATTTTTGTGCATAGGTCCGTTTGGCTGTACCTTAGATTTCTTGCTGGCAAACCAAGTCAAAAATACCCCTGAAATACTGCTATGCCCCTAGCATATCACAGGGAACACCAACTTGTTCCCTATACGCTGAGAAAAAGACAACACAGCAATCAAAGTAAACTCATGAGGAATCTTTAAGAGCTGATCTCAAATTCTTGGGAATCACTATTACCACTACAAAATGTCTTCCAGGCTAACCTTACAATAGTTAAGGCTATTCTAATTTCTCATGGTCTTCCAATGCCTGATTTACAGAGCCATACATACTACCACACAGCTTTTATTTCTTCAAGATAGGGCAAAAATTTGTTTCACAACAGAAAGTGGGAAAAAAAAAGTAGTCTGCTAGTCAGGCTAAATCACCAAGGCCTTTGATTGTAATTCCTACAAAAATTATAATCCATACTCAGTGAACATGTTAATGTTACAGCAATTCTTTATGGGGAGGATTTTAGTGGAGATGATTAAAATAAAACCCTTCTTGGGGTGGAGAATAGTACAGAGGTAGGACATTTGCCTTGCTTTTGGCCAATCAGGGTTCAATCCCTAGCATCCCTTACTGTTCCCCAAGCAATGCCAGGAATGATCCCTGAGTGCAGAATCAGGAGTAATCCCTGAGCAATGCTGGGTCTGGCCCAAAAACCAAAGGAGTAAGATAAAAAATAATAATAATAAAATAAAATAAAACACTTCCAAGTCTCCAGCAAGTGCATATTAATGTTCTAGCTGTATGCTTCTGCGCATAACAGATCTCTGAGATATCACACCTCAGCCTCTTTATAAAGCAGTGCAGAAGGAGGGAAAAAAATAAGGATTTCTAGTTCCCAAATTAAGCAACCAAACTTTACACCTAGAATATTTACATATGTAATAAACTTATTTTAACCTTTATCCTTTCCATTTTTAGCATGGAGATACATACTACCATGCATAATTTCTTTCTTACCCAGAAAGTGGGTTAATTCCGTTTTTTTCCCGTTTTGGTTAAACTTTATTATTCCTTGAGAAACATTTGTAAAGCCCTTTAATGAACCAACCATAAGGTATGTAAGTAAATTAGTCAAAACTAAAGATAAAGGGATGCAAAGAATGAGACTGGTTTCCTCATAATTGTCAGAAACTCATTGATTTTTTAAGATGTAAGCTGCAAACTGAACTCTGGGCTTCAGGAACCAAGGATTAGGTAGGAGACTACAGTGTTCCCCAGACAAAAGCAGACCAGTTACTCATGAAAAGAACAATTTTCTCTGGCACTGAGATCAGAGAAATTTCTTCTTGGTGTCATGATAAAGACAATTATTATCTAATCTTGATACAAAAGATACTATTATCAATAATGTTCATATACCTAATGCAATAGTACATAAAAAGATCTCCCAACTTGAACCAAAGGCATGTGGCCAAAGTTCAGTTGAGAAGAGCTGGGGATGGAGACAGTACAATGGGTAAGATGCCTTACCTGCAGGCAGGCAAACTGGGTTCAATCCCCAGCACCCCATATGGCTCCTGAACCCTGCCAGGACTGATCCCCAAGCCTAGAATCAGTAAGCCCTAAACACCACCAGATATGGGGGAAAAACATTTAAAAATTTGTATGAGGAAACAAAGTAATGTCCAAGTACATACTTTGATGTTCTGCGGGAAATCTGGTTTAAAACTAGCCGTTGCAATGGGTAGATCATGCAGAACTTGGAACATATTTAGAGTTTATTCTAAAAGAAATAAAAAAGCTCTGAAATGTTCCCAGAAAAAAAAAGGGTGATGTGTTTGTATCTCCATCCTGAAAAGTAACTGAGAATGATAAACAGGTATAGCATATCAGATGGAATTCAACATGCTGCAAAAAGCAATTAGGATGCCATAATTATGCAGCAAGTATCTAGAACATAATGATGCTACTCTCTACTCAAACACACACATTTTCAAAGATGGAAGAGTTTTTTCCTCCAACAGTAATGTCAGAGAAAAAAAAACAGTTGAAAACTACAAACATGGAGACATGAGGTGATTGTCCTTTGGGCAATTTTCCATGAATATTACAAATATACAATGGGACGACAGTGCTACAGTACTACAATTATTTATTTATTTTGGTTTTGGGATCACGTTCAGTGTTGTTCAAGGATACTTCTGGAAGGGCTCAGTGAACCATTTGTGACGCAGGGAACCAAACCTAGGTCAGTCAAATGCAAGACAACCACCTTACGCATTGTACTATCTCTCTGGTCCCACTTACCCATTATTTATGCCTTAAGTTGACACCTCACTATTGCTAAGGTCATTTCTTTGAACAGGGTCAATATTTTCCTTAAAAATTATTGGGGCTGGGGCTGGAGTGATAGTACAGCGGATAGGACATTTGCCTTGCTCGCAGCCGACCCGGGTTAGATTCCCAGCATCCCATATGGTCCCCTGAGCACCACCAGGAGTAATTCCTGAGCTCACATCGAGGAGTAACCCCTGTGCATCACCGGGTGTGACCCAAAAAGCAAAAAAAAAAAAAATATTGGGGCTGGAGTGATAGCACAGCGGGTAGGGCATTTGCCTTGCATGTAGCCAACCCGGGTTCAATTCCCAGCATGCCATATGGTCCCCCAGCACCACCAGGATTAATTCCTGAGTGCAGAGCCAGGAGCAACCCCTGTGCATCACCAGCTGTGACCCAACAAAACAAAACAAAACAAATTATTACAGGAGGCCACTCTCCACACACTCAGGTAAGCCTCACCCAAGAAGGGATGTGCCTCACCCAAGACAGGATAAACCTCACCCAAGAGCAGACTGGCAGGAAAACCTAGATATGCAGGAACCCATGACAGATCTTCAAGCCAGTTTGTACTGGGACTGGGCCTCCTCCCCCCAGGACCTCCATTTTCCAGTAGCTTGGCAGTCACACCCACAAACTGTTCCCAGCGCCATGTAATCTCATCAACTGCCAAGACCCAGAGGCTATAAACTAAAGCTTCTGGAAGAGAACGACACAGAATTTCCTGGACATTATATTCTATCCATAACAAGCAATACAAAACAAATCATCTAGCATTGCCTTTTCAGCAGTTTTGAGTGGTGGTGGGATTGACGTTGAAATATCAAACGTAACCAAAGTAGAGAGAGAGTATGGGGAAAATTATCTGCCACACAGGCAGGGGAAGGGTTGGAACAGGGGTGGGGGGGAATATCAGGAATTTTGGTGGTGGAAAATGTATACTGGTGAGGGGATGGGTGTTTGATGACTGTGTGACCAAAGCTCAAACATGAAAGCTGTATAACTGTATCTCACTGTGAATTAAAATAACGGGGGGAAATAATAATAATAAAATAGCACTGCACTGTACTGTCGTCTCGCTGTTCATCAATTTGCTCCAGGGGGCACCAGTAATGTCTGCATTGTGAGATTTGTTACTATTTTTTGGCATACCGAATACGTCACAGGTAACTTGCCAAGCTCTGCCATGCGGGTGGGATACTCTTGGTAGCTTGCCGGGCTCTCTGAGAGAAATCGAACCCGGGTCAGCCACGTGCAAGGCAAATGCCCTACCCACTGTGCTATATCGCTCCAGTCCAATAATAAAATAATAAAATAAAATTAACATTCTTGTCTACGGCCATACCACCCTGAACGCGCCTGATCTCGTCTGATCTCGGAAGCTAAGCAGGGTCGGGCCTGGTTAGTACTTGGATGGGAAAATTAACATTCTTAATTTTAAAAAAAGTAATGTGGCGTTCAAGCCCAATTCAATCAGCTTAATCAATGGCTCAATAAATAGCAGTACTCCTACATTATAAAAAAAGAAAAATTATTACAGGGGCTGGAGTGCTAGTATAGCGGGTAGGGCTTTTGCCTTGCACATGGGCGATCCAGGTTCAAACCCCAGAATCCCATATGGTCCCCCAACCACCGCCAAGAAGAAATCCCTGAGCATTGCTGGGTGTGACCCCCCAAAAAGAATTATTACAGATATGCGCTAAAATGTGCTAATTTTCTAGAAGTACAAAAATTCCAATCATTTCAGCTTTACATTTTTCTAAGTAAAAAGATATATATATATATATATATGTACACATATATTATCTGGTAGACATAAATATATCAGTAACATATTAATGAAATATCTAAATTAAAGCAATAGACCTTCCTGATGAACTTCCTGTAAATTGGATGCAGAGTATACTATGAAGTTATTAAAAGGCCTCTTCAAAAAAAAAAAAGTTCTTAAGAGTAGATTGCAGTTGTTGTTGTTGCTGTTATTTTGCCACATCTGGTCATGCTCAGGGATCACTCCCAGTCAGGCTCGTGGGACCTTATGTGGTGCCAGGTATTGAACCCAGGTTAGCCTTATGGAAGGCAAGCACCCTGCCCACTATCCTATTACTCTGGTCTCAGATTTATGATTTTATTTAAACACATTGTTCAGAACATACGAGTTTAACTAAAGAACTTGAACAAAGTGAAAAGTGTAAGAATTAAATAAAAATACAAAATAGAAAATAAATTCAATAGAAACAAAAGTCTATTTATTAAGTAAGCATTATCATTCACTATTATTATAGGACCTGTTGTTCATTTGTTTTTTCCTGGAGTCCTATAAATTTCTATTCAAATCCATACTTGGATTTGAAAAGAAATTTACTATTTACTATTTACAAATAGTAAATGTAAATGATTCCATTTTGGCTGTACCTTTTCTAAAACAGGGTAAGTTAATACTATTGTTTTCCCCATAAAGGCTAAAAAATAAAAAAAAATAAAAATGATGCCTGGAACAGAACCTTTAAAATGCATTGGACCTTCAGACTTATGTGACTAATAATTTTAAAATTTGCAGCACTTTTTAGTCTATATCTTCTTATGACTTAATTCTAATTGTTTTTCCTTGGTTATTACTGATAATCTATATTTTTACTGTTTAACTATATCTTCAATTCCAATTAATGTATGTATAATAAAATAACAGTAATTCTGAAACAACTCAATCCAAATTTTTGTATTAAGAAAATAAATTATAAATATTAGGGCCAAAAGAATAGTACAGTGGCTTAGATGCTTGCCTTGCATACAGCCAAACCTGTGGTTCCCAACCCTGAGCACCACCTGAAGTGATTCTTGAACACAGAGCAAAGAAAGAGTCCTAAGCATAATAAAAACAAACCAAAAGAAGCCCTAATGATTATATTTAATAATTACTGAGCACTCACAGTGCTGCCAAGTATGTTAAATTAATTCATCTTTATGTTAACTCTATGAAATACTATCACTCCTATTAAAAATGTGAAGAAAGAGAACAACAGTTTAACTGTTAGTAGGTAGCAAACCTAAAATCCAAACCTAGGCAGTCTGATTCCTAGGCCTAGAGTTCTTAGCAAAGTTGCTAGATCTACACTGATTTAGTCTTAGGAGGAAGTTACAAATAGCATGTGTCAGCAACGTAGACATACGAACCTCACCAATTACAGGATAGGATATGAGGATGTTGACTATAAAATTCAACATTGTTTGAAATTTTTCGTAATGTTCAGAAAAAGAAATACTTATTAAGTGGCATTTTACGATATTACACATGAGGTGAGAGATATTACAGGGTGTAAGGGGCTTGCCTTACATGCCACTGAACCCAGTTCAACCACCAGCACCTCATATGATCCAAGCATCACCAGGAGTGACCACTGGGCAGAGTCGAGAGGCCTGTGAGCACTACAAGACTGGCCCAAAAACAAAATGGAGAGAAGACAGAGGAGGGGGCCGGGGGAGAGGGGACAGGGGACAGAAAGAGAATTATAGCCCCCACAAAAGTTCCAAAAGTATATACAAGAATGTAAGGGCTGGGAAGATGGTTCAAATGGCTGGAGTGCATGAATGGCAAGTAGACACCTCAAGTTTGATCCCTCAGTTCAGCATGGTTTCCCTACATCTGTTTAGAAACACCACACGAAAAGTAAATGTGAATTACTTCAATTTCACAAGAACCATTTATTTTTTTGTTTGGGGACTACCCTAGGCTGTGCTCATGGTTTACTCCTGGCTCTGTGCTCTGAGATTACTCTAGAGACCACATGGGGTATTGGGGATCAAACTCAGTCAGCTGCACTTCAAAGCAAGTGCCCAATCCAATGTACTATCTTTCTGACCAAAACACTATTTTATTCTTAATTTTCCCCTGCCAAGGAGACCACAGAACTTGGGACAGCCAAGACTGTCTCAGCACGTGGGTAGAAATGGGAAATAATGCCAGGCTGCTCATCGTGAGTACTTCCTAAGTCACTGAGTCATCTACTCTGTCCTTTCTTGTTGAGAAGCCCTACAGCAGAGCTGGGATTTCAACTCATGTCCTTATACTTGCTAGTGTGTTAAGGCACAGCCATTTTCTGGGTTCTGGCAACATTATTTTAATGTCTGTAAGGAAATAGTAGCTATCAGGCTTGAGCACTTGGACTGAAATATGGGACTTGGGAGTTATGAGTTGCTGTAGTTTTCCTTTGAACATTGAACAGCACTTTTTTCTTTTGCTTTCTGGGTCACACCGGTAATGAACAAGGGTTACTCTTGGCTTTACACTCAGAAATTATTCCTGGTGTGCTCAGGGGACCATATGGGATGCTGGGAATCGAACCCGGGTCGGCGCATGCAAGGCAAACACCCTATCCGTTGTACTATCACTCCAGCCCCTGAACAGCATTTTTAAGTGCTAAAATTAATTAGCTCACCTTTTTACTGTAGATGTTTTAGAGGTTAAATAGCTTAATAAAATCACAGAGTGAGAAATTTAATCTTTGTATTTCCTTCAAGATTAGATTGGAATATCCACGTTGATAAAAAGGAGGGGGGATTACATTAAAATTAAAATCAAAAGGAGAAAAAAAGAGATGTATGCTGGAAGAAATTAAAGCACTGTAATTGCTAAAGTTGACCATTTAATTAAAAAAAAAAAAAAACAACGAAGTAAGCCCCAATAACCAGAAGAGAGGGCAGAAGTAGCTAGCTGAGGGAGCTAGCTGCCAGAACAGTGATCTTCACTGTAAGTTAAAGAGGATCCAAATCAAAAACAAATCAAAAAGTGCTTTTTATTTAATGAGGACAGAGTGTTCTGACAAAGAGCACTTGCACCTGAAAAGTAAAGTTGGATTGCTAAATAAAAACAATAATTAACAACAAATGTCTTGTAAGGACTAGTTAATGCTCTAAACTAATGGTGTACTTTTAAAACTGATTATTTAGAAAGACAATGCAACAAACTATGATTTGAGAATTACCAGAAAGAATGCTTGGACTGCAAGTAACCAGTATCTTAAATTACCAATACCAAATTAACTATTATGAGCTACAATGGTTCTGGGTCTGGAAGTGTGGTAAGCCTAAATTTTTTGTGTGTACATGTATGTGCACAGATGCACAGGCAAGAAAAAAACTATCACTGAGCCACATTTCTGGCCTAGTTCTGAGAACAAAGTTTGTTCTTCAAGATATTCCAAAATTAAAGTTTGGTTTAAGCACTCAACTAAAGGTGTAGTTCTCAGGGCCAGAGAGATAGTACAGTCATTAGGGCATGAATCTTCCTATTTGCCCAGAATCCCATTTGGTCCCCTGAGCAGCGCCAGGAATGATCCCTAAGCACAGAGCCAGGAATAAGCCCTGAGCATTGCTGGGTGTGGTCCAAAGAAAAACAAAAACATAAGAAAGGGCCTATTTCTCCATCTGCCTTGGTCTGTTTCAAGCTACTTTCAGTAAATGATATGATCAGTGATCTTTAGGTTAATATTGTACCTAATCATGTAAATCATATATTTAAAAAGCCTTATCAAATAGATAATTTTTTCTGAGGGCCATACCCCGTATCCAGGGGGCCTTGTATGCTGGAAACCAAACCCAGATCTCCTGCATCATACACATAAGCCAGAACTTGTAAAAAAAATATTATATATATGTGTGTGTTTATATATATATATATATGAAAGCTCACGCAAGTAAGCTATTTCCCTGATGCAGTAATTATTATGTAAATGATGTAAATTTAATTTCCATTTGCTTGCACAGAACATAATTTGGAAGGGGGCTACCAAGAAAGCTCATGGGACTTTGGAAACATTCCCAGCAATATTTGGTCAACTGTGCCAGATGAGTCAGAGCTTGGGAACCAGCAGTGCTGGGGGCCACCAGAACCATGTGGTACCGGGGATCCACCCCAGGGCCTAAGCATGATGCTCCTATAGCTCCTGTGCTGCCTTCTGTACCTGCAGTAGAATTTCTAAAGACTCCTATAAACTCCAAGAACATAAACAAGACATCAACCAATGACATTCTTTATGGAAAAAGCAAGAAGTTATAAAGAACTCAACCCCATACACAAGTATCAGTGATCTAAAATCATTTTATTATTAAATGTTAGTAATAAGGGAAATCCAAGCAAAAACTGTGTCAGCTCTTCTGCACTCTATGCTTTTTTTTTTTTTTTTTTTTTTTTGCTTTTTGGGTCGCACCTGGCAATGCACAGGAATTACTTCTGGCTGTGCACTCCGGAACCACCCCTGGCGGTGCTCAGGGGACCATATGGGATGCTGGGATTCAAACCCAGGTCGGCCACGTGCAAGGCAAACACCCTACCCGCTGTGCTATCACTCCAGCCCCACGCACTCTACGCATTTTCAATGAATTCCCTTAATAGGCTGTGACTTGTATACAACAGAATCTGTATTTTCCATAGCTAAAAAAGATTTTAACAATCACTTAACAGATGTTTATTTTTTGCAGGGCTTCCCCAGCAGTACCTGAGGAGCCACACCCAGAGATACTCCGCAGCTAAAAATTTATATTTAAGTTAGCTAAAATTAATCTCATTTTCTTAAAATATGTGGGAAAACAATACTTTTTACAAATTGAAAATAATTTGGGGGTCATCTAAGTAGTTCTGGGAACTAAGGGGCTACTCCCATCAGAGACAGCTCTGTGTGCCTGATGATTCCATGCTCAGTGATGCAGAGCTGCTTAGGTGCAGTGGTGCTGGGAGCCACCAGGACCACACCTGATAATGCAGACCGACCACGCAGTGTCATGAATCAAATTTGGGCCTGTTTCATACAAGGCATGTGCTACAGCCCTTTGAGTTATTTCCCTACCTCATATATATTTTTTTTAATCACTGTCACCGTCATCCCGTTGCTCATCAATTTGTTCGAGCGGGCACCAGTAACGTCATTCATTGTGAGACTTATTGTTACTGTTTTTGGCATATCCAATACACCACGGGTAGTTTCAGGCTCTGCTGTGCGGGCGCAATATTCTCGGCAGCTTGCCGAGCTCTCCAAGATATTTTAAGTCACATAAGATTAATGTATAAAGAACTAAAATTAAACTGCCAGTGATTAAGTAAATAACATTCAGAAAGCCCTTTTAAGTATTCACTATCTGAGTCCAGCATTTGGAAATTAGCAATGGATAAAGTGAAAAAGGGGGAAAAACTGGAGGGACAAACATAAGTAGTGTCCACAGGAGCAAAGCCCAGAAGAAAGGATGTCCAAGGCAGGCAGAAAGATGCAAGTATCTTCTTGGCAGGTAAACTACAGGGTTAGAAATATCAGAGACTGGTGCCACCTATAATTCCAGTTATTTATAATGATTTGCCTCATTCTAACACCATGTTCTTGTTCATCAAGCAATCTTGTTCTGTTAATATTTTCAGATAATATGTACATAGACAGAATATACTCCCTGATGCAAGTATCTGTCATCATTTTATGTGAACTGCCATTTTAATGTACATATGTATTCACTTATGATGAAAATATCTAGCTTCAGGTCAAAATGTGGGCTTTGTCAAGATCAGAGAGGAAAAACAAATTGTGTACACACAAAATCACTGTATCACTGTATCAGTGTCATCCCATTGCTCATTGATTTGCTCGAGTGGGCACCAGTAATGTCTCCATTGTGAGACTTGTTACTGTTTTTGGCATATTGAATATGCCACAGGTAGCTTGCCAGGCTCTGCTGTGAGGGTGAAATGCTTTTGGCAGCTTGCCAGGCTCTCTGAGCAGGACAAAGGAATAGAACCCGGGTCGGATGTGTGCAAGGCAAATGCCCTATCCGCTGTGCTATCGCTCCAGCCCCCACACAAAACACACAAAATACTACTCAAATATAAGATGATATCCTGTTGTTCCTGCTGTGTGGCAGAATGTTATCAGACTGAGTACAGTCAGCCAGTCAGAGAGAGAGGGACAAATACAGAATGATCAGTTACATGTGGGATATAAAGAAACATAGAAAGGGAATATAAAATGACCAATCTAACAGACTTAGATTGGCCTACAGAACTGAGTTTGCTAAGGGGGTGCATGAAGGAAGATTTGAGATAGTGGCGAAGGGAAACCAACACTTTGGTGGTAGATGTGGTGCAGGAACACTGCAGATCTGGAACATCACTATGAGCAATACTGTAGATCAAGGTGCCTAAAGAAAGACTGAATCAAGTTGAGGGAAATTTTTTTTTACTATAGGCTCTAGAATCAGCTTATTTCTCACTGATATACTCTGTGGTCTTAGGAAATTGATGAATGTCTAAAGACTTGGTTATATCATTCAAAAAAGAGGGAGTTATTTTCTAGTGCCGTTATGAAGATTAAATGAAGTAATTCATGGAAAGCACTTAGAGCTGCCCGAAAGTGCCAAATAAATATTAGCCAGTTGTTAGTTTTAGCATTCACATCTCTAAGTCAACAAGCTCTGAGACTGATCCATTTCTGAATCTGAAAAATGAAAGCAGGGCCACTGTATCATAAAATTCCAAGGGACATCTTTGCAGGAAAGAATATCTGACAGCTCCAAATTGGAGACTTCACCTGAAAATTCAACATCACTCACTTGAGGTTCAGAGTAGCCAAACCACCAGTGTATTCAGGTGAAAATGGTTTCAGTGCATAAAATGGGTTCACAAATTCAAATGTTCAGTGCAGTCATCTAATAAGTGACCTCTAGTGCTGAGTTTTCAAAGGCAAGAGTGATAAGACTTGTAGAGGGTAGAGAATATAAGACAAGCCTAATGGCATCTAACACAATTTATTCTAGACATTCTGGCAGGCAAACAGCATGGGCAGATCTTAGGCATCAGACCATTTGTTTGCAAATTCTACCACATTCGTTCATTCATGTCCAAATTTAGTATATTCTATAGTTCACACTTATTCATCCTCTGACTGTTTTAGGATCCCTTCTTTGATATCTTCACCTCTCTTGTCTTCTCCACAGTCTACTAAATATCTACCTGGGTGATCTTATCAATTCAACTAATACTTCTGCTAAAACCATACATCTTTTACCTCTGGTTTTAAAAACTGAAAGAAATACCTCAAATTCTGCCCTTGTTTTCTCATTGTGAATACTTTTTGTTCAGGTCTTTATTATCCAATTCCTAAAAATTTCAGTAGCTTTAATTCACTTTTATTTTTCATGTACTTTCTCCACCATCAAATCCAAATGGCTGTAACTCCAAATCACATTTTTGAAAGTGAAACCACTTTCACTTCCCTGGCCTAAAACTTGGCAACTTTTTTCTACCATGCTGACCAAGGAGCATCCTGCCCCTCCTCTGTTAAAATCTCTGTTTAAGAGTAAAATCCAATTTTCTTATAATGATTAACAAGTTCTTTCACAATTCATCACTTCTCTAATTGCACTATCTTCAGCCTTTTTTAATACTCTTCTTGCTCACTCTTTTCTGTAGCCATAAAGTTCATTCCTGGCTCCATGGTTGTCTCACCTTCCACTGCTTTTATAAAAGAAATTATTTTTTCTATTTATTTATTACTTTTTGTTTCACACCCAGTGGTGGTGCACAGGGGTTACTCCTGGCTCTACATCCAGGAATTATTCCTGGCGGTGCTCAGGGGACCATATGGGATGCTGGAAATCGAACCCAGATGGGCTATGTGCAAAACGACTTCCCCGCTGTGCTATCACTCCAGCCCTATTTTTCATTTTATTTTGTTTTGGTGCCACCCGGGGTGGAGCTCATGGTTACTCCAGCCTCCGTGCTCAGGAATCACTCCTGGTGAGCTCAGGTGCCGAGGATTGAACCTCAGTTGGTTTCATGCAAGGTAAGTACTCAAGGTACTATCTCTCTGGCCCAGTCTTGCACTTTTTTCTTTTTGGCTTTCTGGGTCACACCCAGTGATGCTCAGGGGTTACTCCTAGCTCTACACTCAGGAATCACTCCTGGCAGTGCTGGGGGACCATCTGGGATGCTGGGGATCGGAAGCCACGTTGGCCATGTGTAAGGCAAAAGCCCTACCCACTATACTATTACTCCAGCCCCAGTCTTCCACTTTTTAAATTTATTCCTAAATGGTGGGGCCCTGAGCCCCATGTTGCCCATGGCAGGGCTCTAAGTCACAGCATTCAAGACCTCTGACTGGGCTCCCCAAGACGTGAGCCCTTCCCCTTAAAGCCCTGGACACTAGTTTCCTTTGTTTTGTTTTTGGCAACTGTTCATTAAATACCTACTATGTGCCAGGAATTGTGAACGTAAAAGGGCAAAGAACTTTCCTATCTGGGTTCTTACCTAACTTCTACCAGTTGATATCTCAGATAAAATTACTGAATACTATACTATCTTGTGGGATTTATGTGAGAATCTAATGAAAGCTCCTGGTCCAGGGAGATAGCTCAAAAGGCTACATACTTTGCATGCTGGGGCTCCAAGTTCAGTCCCCAATACTGAAAGGTGTGGCCCAAAAACTAAAAGAAAACCCTGTTATAAGAGGAAAGTATAGTCAATTTTTCCATCCTCTTTTATATTTATTTTTTTGCTTTTTGGGTCACACCCAGAGATGCACAGGGGTCACTCCTGGCTCTGCACTCAGAAATTACCCCTGGCTGTGCTCAGGGGACCATATGGGATGCTGGGAATCGAACCCAGGTCGACCGCATGCAAGGCAAACCCCTACCCGCTGTGCTATCACTCCAGCCCCTCCATCCTCTTTTAAATTGTCCTCTCGGAAAGGTTTCAATCATGTGGAGAGGAAGGCAGGAGAAGGAAATAAACCATTATGATTCTAAATAGTTGGACTTTTGTTTTTGTTTTACCTGAGGAATGAAGTAAAAGGCAGAAATATGGAAAAACGTCTTATAATGGGCAAAGAAAACCACCTTCTACAGAAAGGTATTTTCCCTTACTCTTATCAATTAAAAAGATCCTTGGACTGAAGCAATAGGCTGACCCTAATTTAATACCTGGCATCCCATATGGTCACCCAAGCATTGTTAGGAGTAATTTCTGAGTGCAGAGCCCAGGAGTAATCTATGAGCATTGCTGGGTGTTACTAAAAAAGAAATTTAAAAAGATCCTTTAAGAAATGCCAGTTCTTGGGGCTGGAGCAATAGCACAGTGGGTAGAGTATTTGCCTTGCACACGGCTGACCCGGGTTTGATTCCCAGCATCCTATATGGTTCCCTGAGCACTGCCAAGAATAATTCCTGAGTGCAGAGGCAGGAATAACCCCTGTGCATTGCCAGGTGTGATCCAAAAAGAAAAAAAATTCCAGTTCTTATGGTCACTGTCATCCCATTGCTCATCGATTTGCTCAAGAGGACACCAGTAACATCTCCATTGTGAGACTTGTTACTGCTTTTGGCATATCGAATATGCCACGGGTAGCTTGCCAGGCTCTGCCGTGTGGGATATTCGTGGTAGCTTGCTGAGCTCTCCTAGAGGGATGGAGGAATCCGAACCCAGGTCGGCCGCATGCAAGGCAAATGCCCTACCCGCTGTGCTATCGCTCCAGTCTTGCATGATGTACTTTCAGAACACTTCAAAAGATTATTTCATAGTTATCTGGATAAAGTAGCAACTCAGATTATCTAGTCTTTAAGAGTTGTTTGAAAATTGTCTTAAATTGGTTCAACAACAAGCTGAAACACAGGTGGCTGGAGTTCTCCCTAGAATAAAAGAATGAAGAGGTAGTAATTCTATCTCTTTTGACTTGTACCCATTTCTTCTATACCTCTATTATTTCTAAAGACTTAAGCAAAAGTACTCTACATTAAAATTCTACATGTTCATAAGTATTTTTAAATTAATAAAATTTTATTAAAAATACAATGTTTTGGAACCAGAGAGAAAAGGAGGTAAGACACTGGCCTTGCACGTGGCTGGCCCTGGTCCAAGTCCCCAACACCACAAAGTGTCCCTCCTGAGCAGAGTGAGGAACAGTCCCTGAGCACAAAAAACCTTTTTACTGGGGGCACGTAAGTAACTTCTAAGTATAGTTCCTCCCAAATCTTAAAACTACCCATTTGGCAAACACATTTATAAAATGTTCAGCACATACATGCTGAAAAAATACAAATTTTAGAGGGCTAGAGAGAAAGCACAGTGGATAGAGTGATTCCTTGCACACAGCCTACCCAGGTTTCATCCCTGGCATCCCATATGGTCATCAAGCAAAGCCAGGTGTAATTCCTGAGTGCAGAGCCAGAAGTAACCCCTGAGCAGTGCAGAGTGTGACCCAAAACTGAAGCCAAAAAACTCAAATTTCTTTTAAAAGAATACAAAATTTAGGAAGGGAGAAAAAGTTGTGCATTACATTAATTTCTAGCCCCAGAATAGAATCTATTTCTCATGTAAAATTACAATTACTTTATAAATTGTCATTATAAATGATACTTAAGTCATTATAAATAAAAATGGCATTTAACTTTTTCCCTAGACTTGCAACGAAACCTTAATTTTTGAAATGTATTCTTGAGAACTAGCTCCAAATACGAGAATTCATATCTTTCTCCACTAATTCAAAAAATTTTCATTACAGTATGAATTTACTAAGTAGTATGGAAGCACGGAATATCTGCAAATTTTTACAAAGTAAAATTCTACCCCAAATTTCTTCAAGAATAACCAGAGGAGTCTATTACAAATATAGAAAACCAGTTTTTTCTTAGAGATTCTGATACTCTAGAAGAACAAAAATCTTTGTTCCTCAAAGTGATTCTGGTAATCCAGTACAGTGATTCTCAATTTGACATACATTAGAATTAGATGAGTAACTTTTTTGGGCAGGACTGGGGACAGAACTCAGAGCTTGCCTACATGCAACGCATGTGCTCTCCGAGCCACCTCCCCAGCTCAGGAACTTTTGAAATCTTAAAATGCAGGTTGAGGTTCAAACCAGTGAAAACAAGTATACTTTTTAAAGCTCCCTAGAGAACTTTGAGAACCACTGATCTTGCTGAATGTGAAAAATTCTTCTAGAATGCCTTTTATAAGAAACTAGGTTTGCTCAAGTTCACAAGGTCCTAGGTAAAGCTGGAACTAGCAGCCATTTCTCCCAATACCTTGTGTTCTGATGAAGTTGTTTTATCAATTCGGCTGACAAAAAGTGTGAAAAATATAAGCCAAATTTATTTTGGTCGAGGAGCACAATTCCTTGCTAACAAGATTATTCCAGTATCTGAATTTGGTGACATGGGTTCTTCATTACACAGAATATATAGTTCTACATAGTGAAACTCTGTAATGGAAGAGATTTCCAGTTTTATCATAAGGAAAATGAACAAATTTTTAGGCTGTACAGCAAAACCTCACCATGGGTTTTTTCAGACATACTCTGAAGGTAAACCTCTAAAGATATTAGTTAACTCATTCAAGGTCTTTTACATTTTAATAACAATGCCTTTTTTCAAAGTGTCTTTTACTTTCTAAAAATCACAACTTTTGATTGACTTTCTGGTGATCTACTTTATTGAACGCAAAAGTACATCCTTCCCAAGGCTCCAAGATATTTAAGTACTTTAAATTTAAGTCCTATGTGTGATTTCTGCTTCTAGGTGTTCATTGTTTTGAGTATCTAAAATACTTTCTATCAAAAGCAGATCACGTTTCTTCACAGTAACTTCACCGATTTATATATAACAAATCATGTAAATTTCTAACGCGTGCTAGTCACGGAAAAGAAACCCTGCCAGTTCCTGAATTTTTTAATACGTCAAAGATCCAGATGTAACAGATTTTGGTCCAGGAATTTTAATTCAAGTCCTCCATTTGAAAAAAACTTAAAAAGATTTTAGAGATCAATAGGCATCTAAAACCTAACCAACATCTAAGTATGCTATCTGCTCTACTGAAAATTACATCCGAAACAATTTTAAGGAACCATCAAATGTGCTTTCCTGCACATTTTTCTTTACAGTACTTTTTTCATTTTGTTTTTAAAAAAAAAATTTTTTTTTTTTTTTAGCCAGCATCTCAGTTTTAAATGTTCCCATGACACATATAAAATACAGAGTATTTAGAAAACACGTCTAGAAGAGGGAACCCGTGGAGGTTCCTAACTTAGAACACTGGGCTCCCCTAAGGTCCACCAAGCCTTTCTCCTTTGTGTTATCAGCTTGAACTTGCAACTCCGAACTGCCAATTCCGAGCGGGTGAGACTCTAGAAATAGACCAGGCGTTTCCAGGAAGGGGGGGGGGGGGAAGTTTCCAGATTTCCTAAGGAAATAAAAGCCACCCCCACTCCCACCAGAAGAGAGAGAGAAAAAAAAAAAAAAAACGAAACCCCCCATACCAAGCGTGTTTATTGTCAGGCGTGTGCTCGCTCGGGGGCCCGGGGTGCGGGGGGGAGCCTGGGAGGCGTCGAGTCCGACCCCGCTCGGTGCCCCAGCGCGGCGGCTCCGGGCGCCCACGAGCGCCCGCCCCCGCCCGGGGGAGGCGTCAGGGCGCCTCCCGGCGGGACCGCAGCCCCGAGCCGGGCCCGGACGCCGCGGGCGCAGCCCGAGCCCAGCCCGGGGGCGGGGGGCTCGCACGTGCCGGCCGGGGGCGGGGCCGGCGAGGACGGACCCCGGCGCGGCGCCGCGGCGGCGCGGGGCGGCGAGGGGCGGCGGCGCGGCCCGGCCGAGCTCCCCCGCGGCCGCTCGCCGCTCGCCACCGCTCGCCGCCGCTGCTGCCGTCGCCGCCGCCGCCGCCGCCGCCCGCCCGCCCGCCCGCGCCGTTCCGTCAGGGCACGGAGGGAGCCACACAGAGACGTCTAAGTCATGCAGCCGGCGCGCGGCCCCGGCCCGCTCCCGCCGCCCCGACCCCTCCTCTCATCCGACAGAAAGACAGACAAGAAGGGTTCCCGACCTGTCGTGCCCTGCATGTTCAGAGTCTGTCATGTTTGGTCAAGAACGGGGCGGGGCTGGAGGGCAGATCTGCGAGGCCGGCGGCGGCGGCGCGCGGGAAGGAGCCCCGCGCCGCCTGCGGGCACCTGCTCCCGGCCGCCGCCGAGAGGTGACGAAGTGGTAAAAACTCACGGTTACTAGTGAGCGACACAGACACAGACTTTCCAGTCTATTAACAACCACGCCAGAGAGGTGGGGCTCTAACTGCAAACACTGGGCAACGGCCTCGCGCTGCCGGCGCTGCCGCTTTAGTCTCTATTCGCCGCCGGTGGCTGAGGCTTGGGAGCGAGCGGGCGGCGGGCGGCGACGCGGGGATTTGGACAGTGGCCGTAACGGCGATTTCTCTTCACCAACATGGCGGCACCCGAGACCGCGGCTTGATAAAATGGCGCCGGCCGCAACGCCTAGCCCGGGACTAAAGGGCAAAAGAGATTCCTCCGCGCGCCGCGGCCCTTGCCCGGCCCGCCGTGGCTGAGCGCGTTGGCCATTGGAGGACAGGGCCCGTCAATCACCGCCAGGGGGCGTGTCTCTCGCCGTTCTGCGTAGCGGCGGAGGCAGCAACTGGACCGCGGTGTCGGGAAGCTTCTAGGCGGTCGGGGAGGAGGAGGGTTTCGAGACGCCCGCGGTCTGGCCGCGGCCAGTTAGCAGTTTTCGCTGGGGGTCCCGGCCGCGCCTAAAGCCGTGGGGCTGCCGTGGGCCCGGATGAGACAATAAAGCGAACGGCTGTTTGAGATGCCTTTAAAAGTAAAGCGGCTGTTTTCCAATTCTGGAAAGGCCCGGGTTGGCTCTTGGAACAGCCCTATCCCCTCACACCAAGTAAATGTCTTAAAATAAAACGACTTTGCTGAATTAAAAAAAAAAAAACCTCCCGCGTTCCTTAGCTAATAAGGGGAAGTCTTACTCTCTTATTCCAGAGCGAGCCGACGATTCCGTCTTCTGGAGTTTGGTGCCCATAATCACCGGTTTTTTTTTGTTTTGTTTTGTTTTGTTTTTTAGAAAAGAGCCTGGCCTGTAACTTTTGATACTTAAATTTATTTGGCCCGGGACCGAAGCGAAAATACCATGTAGGGATTTGCCTTGGTAAACCGCCTGGCCCATCCGGGTTCGATCCTCGGCATCCCCAGGACCCCCAAGTACCGACTGGGGAAATTTCTGACTAACATCGCCAGGTATGACTCCCCAAAAACCACCAAAAAGATTCATTTGGCCCACGCGTTCACTTATTAAGGAAAAATTAGGAGATACAAACCTTTATAAAAAAACAAACAAAAAAAGTTAACACGTTCGGGGGCTGAGCAAATAGGGCATGTGCCTTGCACTTGTCCGACCTGGGTTCGATCCCTGGTGCCCTATATGGTGCCCTGGGCACCGCCAGGAGTGATCCCTGAGTGCAAACTGAGTGCACGTAGCATCACCAGGAGTGGCCCAAAAAGCAAACCAAAACTAAAGAAGTCAATATATTTCTTGTGAAATGTTCCTGTATATGTTGTAAGCAAAAGCAATCAGGCATATTTCTCTACGTTTAGGAATGCAGCCTTTAACGCATTAGGAATGCGTTAGGGCCACATCCAGCAGTGCCAGGACTTACTCCTGGCTCTGCTCTCTGGGATCACTCCTGGCGGTGCCCCGGGGTGTGTGGGGGGGCGGCCTGGGGAACCATACGGGGTGCCAGGGATTGAACCTGGGTCAGCCACATGCAGGGCAAATGCTTCAGTCCCACCTGGAAAGCACTTTTTTTTTCTTTTTGGGTCACACGCGGTGATGCACAGGGGTCACTCCTGGCTCTGCACTCAGGAATTACTCCTGGCGGTGCTCAGGGGACCATATGGGATGCTGGGAATTGAACCCTGGTCGGGCGCGTGCAAGGCAAATGCCCTACTCGCTGTGCTATGGCTCCAGCCCCTGGAAAGCACTTTTTAAAAATCATTGGGATTAATTGACCCAGTGAATGTTGCCTCCTCAATTCAATCAATACTGACAGTTGGCAGGCTGCCTTCAGGGAAGACCCCAGCGTTCCCTTCTCTTATTTTTCATCCCTGGATATCTGACATGGAAAAGATTAGGGATGGGCCATCATATGCTCCAGGAACCAGTCTCAAAGGTAGAAATCAGGTCAGTTATATCAGAATTTTGCTAAACCCATTTCTTACTTTTCTCCAAATCATTATTGTTCCACTAAGACAATGAACTATGAGACGGGTCTCAGAAACAACATTTTCTGATAAATGTTAACAAAATACAATATCCTAGGGCCCAGATGGTAGTCAGAGGGCTGGAGCACATACTGTGCATGCTGGAAGCCTGGGTTTGATTCCCAGTGCTCTAGCGTCCCCCAGCACCACTAGGAGAGACCCCTGAGCACTGAGAAGAAAGTAGCCCCTGAGCATGGCAGGGTGTGGTTCCTAACCAAAACCAAAAGGCTTTATTTTAGGGTGTCACTTAAGTACCTCTGAAGGAGAACTGTAGGTTCTTTTTTTCTTTAATAAAAAATTTTATAGGTGAGGGGACAGAGCGATAGCACAACGGGTAGGGCGTTTGCCTTGCACATGGCTGACCCGGGTTCGATCCCCGGCATCCCATATGGTCCCCCAAGCACTGCCAGGAGCAATTCCTGAGTGCAAAGCCAGGAGTAACCCCTGAGCATTGCTAGGTGTGACCCAAAAAGCAAAAAAAAAAAAAAAAAATTTATAGGTGAATCCTGTTGAGGCACAGCTACTGAAAGTTTTTTTTTCTGTGATTAACTTTACCCGGGCTGGAGCAGTAGCTCAGCAGGTAGGGCATTTGCCTTCCATGTGGCTGACCGTGACTCGATTCCTCCATCCCTCTCGGAGAGCCCGGCAAGCTACCGAGAGTCTCAGGAACTTCCTAGACTCAAAACCATCTTCGCGGAACATGGTAACAGGCACCAGAGCAGATAGAGCTGTCCCTGCATAGTGACACAGTAGGGAGGGAGTGTCTGGGCGCATTTTACAAGTTCCAGGTTTCTGGTGTTGAGTCTCATCCTCCAAGATTTGTCACCTAACTGCATTCCTAACTGCAGCATCTAGCCTTGTCTGAGATTGGGCCAGGGCAAAAGCAGAATTGGGAAGGTGATAGGTCAGCAATGTTAAACTTTATGTGATTGGACCATCCTCTTAAATCGAGAGTCCCTATAAAAGTGTGTATTTGGCAATAAAGTGAGTGGCCATAAAAAAAAAAATCTTATAGGGGTTTCCCCCAGCAGTGCTGGGGAACCTTTGATCATTCCCTGGGATACTTGGCATGGCTTGGACTGGCAGTGCTTGGAGAGGGGGGGCACACTGGGTGGTTCTGGGGATCAACTTAGGGCCTCACATGTGCTCTACTTCTTATGTAATATCCCTAGTCTCACAAGCTGATTTTTTTTTAGGGGGATGGGGAAAGAGTTGGGGATGGGCTACATCTGTTGGTGTTCAGGGCTTACTCCTGGTTATCCCTAAGCCCAGGAGACCATTTGCAGTATCCAGGATCAAACCTCTATTGGCCACACGCAAAGCCTTAATCCCATACTAGCTTTCTAGACCTTAAATGTATTTCTTTTAAGGACTGCAAGTGATATGTGCTGAACTGTATGTTCCTTCCCCCCTCTCAAATTTGGAGGCATTCATTTACTTATTAGGACAGAACAGATGACTGTGGCAGAGCACATGCCTTGCAAATTGAGTCCTTGGGCCCAAAAGTAAATAAAAACAATAGCATAAAACAGTTAGAATCTTTGCATAAGCATGAGGATGTTTGTTAAGAGGATAAGTAGGATCTAGTTGTTAGGCTATGCTGACACACAAGAGAATCTTTGCTCAAGGAGTCAGGTACCTCTGGTTCCTCTTCTATCTCAGGTGCTGAGATAGAAAGCAGTGTCCCCTGCTGGAGCAATAGCACAGCGGGTAGGGCGTTTGCCTTGCATGCAGCTGACCCGGGTTTGATTCCCAGCATCTTATGTGGTCCCCTGAGCACCGCCAGGAGTAATTCCTGAGTGCATGGAATAACCCCTGTGCATCACCCGGTATGACCCAAAAAGTAGAAAAAAAAAAAACAGTATCCCTCTTGGGGCTGGAGCAATAGCACAGCGGGTAGGGTGGTTGCCTTGCACGCGGCCGACCCGGGTTCGATTCCCAGCATCCCATATGGTCCCCTGAGCACCGCCAGGGGTAATTCCTGAGTGCAGAGCCAGGAGTAACCCCTGTGCATCGCCGAGCGTGATCCAAAAAACAAAACAAAACAAAACAAAAAAAACAAAAAAAACCAGTATCCCTCCTCTCCATTCCAACTCACAAGAGAGCAGGGAAAATCTATGCACATCCAGGAATGTGCTCAAGCATGATCTCCCTTGCTCTCTCTCTCTCTCTCTCTTTCTCTCTCTCTCTCTCAATTTAGTTAAAAAAATGTTTACATACTACTGATGCCAACTCTCCAATTCTAATGCAGAACCACAGACTTTATTCTAACCCTCACTCTTCATTTACATAGCTTCCTTCTTTAACAGCCTCATTTATTTATTTATTTATTTTTAAATAATTATTATTTTTTTTATTAGTTTATTTTTAATTAGAGAGTCATCGTGAGGGTACAGTTACAGATCCATACATCTTTGTGCTCATGTTTCCCCCATACAAAGTTCGATAACCCATCCCTTCACCAGTGCCCATTCTCCACCACCCGTAAACCCAACAACCCTCCCCCCCCCTCCCCAGTCCCGTTTCCCCCCACCCCACCCTGCCACTATGGCAGGGAATTCCCTTTTGTTCTCTCTCTCTGATTAGGTGTTGTGGTTTGCAATAAAGGTGTTGAGTGGCCATTGTGTTCAGTCTCTAGTCTGTATTCCACCGCCTCACGCTTCCCCCACATGACTTCCAACCACACAGCCTCATTTATTTTGAGCCATAATATTTACCAGTTTACTCAATAACTATTTAGTAGCTTAAGAATTATTAATCTACATCTTCATGAGAACCATGTCCACTTATTTTTTTAGTGTTTTATTCTTGAATGCATTTAGTCAAAATATATGTTGTAGGATTATAAGCATTCTTTACCTTCAGAAGTGAAGAAGTAATAGTAGTTGAAGAAGGAGTAGTTGGGCTATTAATGTGATATGTTTTCATTATTTTTCACTCCATGTTTTCATTTTTTGGGCCACATCTGGCAGTGCTCAGGGCTTAACTTCTGCATCTGAGTTCAGGGATTACTCTTGGCTGGGCTCCAGGAACCATGTGTGGTACTAGGTACTGAACCCAGAACCCAGATCAGTGGCAGGCAGGGGACTTCATCTACTGTAATATCTCTCAAACGTCTCTTTATTTATTATGTATTTATTTTTAATTTTTGAGCCACACCCAGCGGTGCTCATGGTTTACTCCTGTCTGCATCCTCAGAGAACCCTCTGGTAGGGCTCAGGGACCATAAAGGATGTCAAGAGTCAACCCATTGTACCATCTCTACAGCTCCTGTATTCTACTTTGAATACATGAAGCATACTATGATTCTAAAAGTCAACGTTACACTGGAACATGGACACAGAACTGTCACTCCTCGCCCCTCTTGTTCACGTCCACACATTCATCTTTCCACATCATCATCAAGCCTCCGTAATAAACAATCTCACTGATTTGATTTGCCCTTTCTACATTGCCTTTTGCAGAAGAGACTAGAAGAGCGCACGCTGTATTTTTCATTGTTTCTCACAAGTCACACATCTACACCTCGGCTTACTTCTCCAAATATTGTGGGAGGTGACAGTGCATATTTCACAAAGCAGTTGTGAGGTTCGAGTAACTGCGATGTTCATTAAAGAGTCTTTACTAGGAGAAAAGAGAATCCTAAAATGAAGTTTCCAAGTTCGACCGCTCCTAAACGGGAGCTTTAGTATCAAATAGCACGCGGAAACACGCTCAAACGGCGCACGCGTAGAGAGACGGGGCGGGGCGACCGCTGCGAGCGCGCAGCGGGGCGGGGCCGGCGCGCGCGGGGCGGGGCCGCGCAGGCGCCGGGCAGCACGCGGCCCTGTGCGCCGCGCGGACGCCGGGTTCGGGCGGCTGGCGTGATTTGTAGTGGCCCGGCTCTCGCGCTCGGGACAGCCATGGATTTTGAGAATCTTTTCTCCAAACCCCCCAACCCAGCCCTTGGCAAAAGGCCGGCCACGGACTCTGACGAAAGGTGAACCTCCCTTTTCTCCTGCTTTCCTCGCAGGCGCCCCGGCCCGGGCTCCCCTCTCTGGGTTCCTGGGGGTGTGTCCGCGGCTGCGTCTCTGTCCCGCCGCGGCGACCGCGGGGGTTGGGGGGGGGGGACACCGCCACTAAGGTCGCACGTGCTGAGGTCGTTGGGGGCGGAGGAGGGGGGGATCGAAGCCGAGGCGGCCCCGGCCCATGGGAGCAGCGGGATGCGGCGGCTTTTAAGGGATGGGAGAGACGCGGGCTCCAAGCGCTCCTCCGGGCTGCCCCTGTCCCTGCAGCGCCCGCGTTTGCACCACCTCGTCCGGAGGGACAGAGGTCGGTTGTCGTTTTCTCCGTGACACAGGCAAGGTGCGTCGTTATTAGGGGTGCCGAAAGGGGTCGGCTCAGTCTTTCGTCCGCTGATTAAGTCCAGCGACAGAGCATGAGCCTCGCAGGCTGCGAATCCTGGGTTCGATCCCCAGCATCACACATATATACGAAGAAGCCCTGAAAGACCATATATAGTAAAGCAAACACAAACGAAAAAACACATTTTGGGTATATTTACTCTGTTGAAAAAGACAGAGATTGTTGGTCCCATTCCTGTGGATGTGTACTTTGTTTACACCCAAAGGATCCTCATTTTTTTCTGAGTCTGAAGTGCTTAACATCCATCTCTACTTCTAAGCCTACATCTGCCCCTCTCTCTCCCCAGCCAGCCCTGCAGATTCTCGTGAGCTGAAACTAGTCACATGTGCTTTATCTCTCTCATCTCTCCTGTATCTTGTCCAGGTTGATTTGACCTCTTGATCACTCAAACTCTTTTTGACTTCTATCTCAAATACCACCCTTGAAACTTAGCTTAATTTAGATCACTGTCTTTACATAATAATGCTATCATTTAACTCAGGGCCACCTGGAAAGATAATCTTGTTCTCATCTAGCAGATGAGAAAATTGAGACACAGGATAAATAACATGCCAAGATTAGGCAGTTTTCGTGACAAAGCTGAGGATTGCTATCTAGTGGCCTCACTCCAGGACTCAGAACTTCATCAACAAGCTCCCATAGCAAAATGACATAAATAAAATAAGACTTAGATCGAAGAGAGCCAAAGATGCTAATTGCAAATAAGTTCCTCTGCAAAGAGAAGCAAGAGAAATCAGTAAACTTAAACTACATAAGCAAATATATGGGAATCGTCACAGGAAGACTGTGACGTAAGAATAGTGATTGGGAACTGGGGAGGTAGTACAGTGGGTAAAGTGCTTGTCTTGTGTGCAGCACATCTCCCGCATCTCATATCATTTCCCCAAGCACCACCAGGAGTGATTTCTGAGTGTTGAGCCAGGAGTAACCCCTGAGTATTGCAGGGTATGGCTCCAAAAGAAATAAAGAACCAAATAGTGATGTTTGGGCCAGAGCATTAGTACGGGGGTGGGGAGCTTGCCTTGTACTGGAACAACTCGGGTTTGATCCCCAGTATCCCATATGGTTCCTGAGCAGGAAGTTAGCCCTGAGCACTGTGATGATCAATGTGAAAATGTGTTGATTGGAAGATTCCAATCAGAGAGCTAAGGAAATATGTAAGAGCTACATAACTACTTCTGTTTTTTGTTTTGTTTTTTAATAAAATGTTAGATGAAGGATTGTATTGGTATGAGGAATTTCTGTGAATTTTTGGTTCTTTAGTCTGCAAGTACCTTAGCCCTAACTTCTTTGTTTTGTTTTGTTTTCTGGTTTTTAATCTTTGTTTTGTTTTTGAGCCACACCAGTTATGCTCGGGGCTTAATGCTGGCTATGCACTCGGGGCACCCCTGTCTGGGCTCCATAGACCATCTATGGTGCCAGGGATTGAACTCGCACCTGCTGCATGCAAGGCAAGCACTCTGTCCGCTTGCACTATCTTCTTGTGTCCTTTGAATTTGCCTGTGCCTTTTTTCTATGTAAAATATTTCTGTTTTAAATGCAGTGAGAGGACTCTTACAGTTTCTGGAAGTAGTAATTTTAGGATAGGATTACTCATTTATTAAGTTCCTGCTATAAGTGAAACATGGGCTTAAAGGTTATAGCCTACAATAATGGGCTGTTTGTTACAGTCCATAATTCTGGGCTGTTATAAAAACCTGTAAGAGAAAAATCCATGTATTCATGAGCTTCTTATTCTTGGGACACAGACAACTCTTAAATAATATTTTAAGTAATGATAAGTAAAAATGGACTGGAGCAATAGCAGAGCGGGTTTATTATTTTGGATTTTGGAGCCATGCCTAGTGGTGCTCAGGGCTTACTCCTGGCTCTGCTTAGGGATCTCTCCTGATGGGGCCAGGGGACTGTAAGGGGTGCCAGGGATGGAACACATGTGGAAAGTTGTATAATCACAGAAAGGGACAATGGCGTGCTCTATCTCTCTCCCACCGCCCATGATCGCCCTCCCGCTACCTGTGTTCGGTATTCTCACGCTGCTTCCCCCACCCCGGGGAGGTCGATGGCGATGGGCAGGCGAAGAAAGGATGGAGGGCCAGGCTGGTTGGTGTCAGTTGTAGTTTATTCCATTCCCATCTCCATTCTCCTCTGATTCTCCTCCTGCTTTTCCCTCCTCCATGCTATTTCATTCCCCTTCTCCATCTCTCCTCAGTCTCCTGCCTTTCTCCTTCTCCTGGCCTGGAATCTGGCCCCCCAGCCCACTCTTACAGCCTAGTTAAATCCCCCAGCATGAGGGGTTGGGGCTTACACACAGGTGTGGTCACAATCAATAGGGGTAAAGTTCTTTCCCTCAGGGGATGCTGCTTCTAGGACAGATTCTCTTTCAGCTGGACGACCCAACCAAGGGTGGGATCCCGTGGATGTGTTTCTCCTCTCCTTGTCCAACTAACATATAAGCATTCATAATATTAGTCATTTTGTATGGACACAGTAAGAGATGCATTAAGCTTATAGAATTGCTCTCCTAGGGTCATCTCAGTCTCAGACTACAGTGCTCAGGCCAGATTAGTCTTTCCTATCCCTAGCAGGATCCTAATCTCATGTTGCTTTTGGATCATGACAGCATTTGTCCATGAACAAGCTCTTAAGAATCATGGTGCTTTGGCCTGGCCCATTTTGATGCCAGGGTAGCTCAGAGCTTGCCATGGGTCCCTTCAGTCCCTTTTTGGCATCCTGTTTTTGGGGTGCTAGGAACTAAGGGCAACTGAGGCTTAAGTCGAGAAGGCAGATGCCCGGGAATGTTTGAAGCCAATTAAATCCCAACTTACAAAAGCATAATATTTACTGTCTTCCTTTGTCTATACAAAAAGGACATTGCTTTAAAGTAAACTATTCAAAAGACATAAGAAGAGAAGAAAGGCAATATTAATTTGCAGTACAAGTTCAGTGTCCTAGAAAGATCTGACCTTAAGCTGATTAACTGTTTGGGGAAGAGAGCATAGAGAAGTGGTTACAGATAAACAAAGGAATGGGAGCACTGTGATGGGTGTAACGCTATAAACCTAAGCTCCTTGTGGCAAGGGAGAAAGGACAAACCAATGATATCCTACAGAAAGTTGTCTACTTGCTATACTGTCCGGGAGGGTTTTCTTCTCTCACTTTCATTGAGGGCAAGGGCGTCACACTTGACTCAGTAGCCACTCCATGCAGGGGCTGGGAGGATCATATGCTGTGAATGGAACTCAGGGCCCACTGGTAAAGCATGCACCTCCAGTTCCTTTGAACCATCTCCCTGGCCCTACTGGAGGGTTTTCAGTAAAGTGACATTTTAGGATAATTCTTCTTGTGTGGCTGATTAGCTTAGAAGAAGGCAAGAATAGCTTGGATCATAGAATCAGTGACAAGAAGTGGTCAAATACGCATCTATTTTGAAAATTGGATTTACCCACATAGTAGATAGGAGGAAGTCCGTGACGATCTGCACAGCTTTCTGTAATTCCGTTTTCTCATTTATCGAACAGGCTTTCTAGTGAAAGCATGCATGGTGCTGGTATGAGGTGTCATGCACGGGAACTGGCACCTGGCACCAAGTAAGCACGAGTAGTAAGCTTAGCACTGTTGTCATCTCATTACTGTTCTAAGGAAAAGTTGTTTCTTATGCTAGTCAGAGATTCACTATGACCAAAAGAACTAACAGGAAGGCTCCTAGTAAATTGTTTGTTTCTGATGCTGTGTTAACGTCTGAGAATGTTTCATGACTTGGCACTGCATGGGACGAATGTAACTCAGAGACTCTTGAGTCCATTGGTTAACTCTTCAGTCAAGTGAAACTATGAACTTGAAACTTAGAAAGAGCCACAAAGCTGCTGTTAATTTTGACTTACTAACAGTGCTGTCCATGAAAAAAACTCTGAGAAAATCCCCGTTTTCTGGTCCTTTTTCTGGCACGCAGCCTACATCTTCCCTCCGGCCTTGAATGCAATAGTTACTTCTTACTGGAATGCAGTTGTCTGCAGTAGCCCCATAGATAATGGAGCAAACTCTGCTTCCCTGTACCTGTATGTTTTATTGTATGCTTTTCTTGCTTCTTTTCCTTTTTGGGGGGAGGGGCGTTGCACACTTGGTGGTACTCAGGACATATTCCTGGCTCTGTGTTCAGGGATTGCTCCATATAGGGTGTCTGGGATCCAACGTGGGTTGGCCATGTGCAAGGCAAGTGCCCTACCTGCCGTATATCACTCCAGCCTCTTTTCTAGTTTCTTATATTTGCTGCCTTCCTCATTCTTATTTTCCTTTTGTTGTTGATTTATTTTTTCTTTTCCTGTAACATGTTTAAGTATTTCAGATGATCCTTTTGCTTTAATCTCTCTGCCCTTATGAATATGAAAATAACATTCCTTTTGCATTTTTGCCCTTGACTGTTATGTTTGGCTCTCTCCTGGCTCTTAAGAATACATTGTACTTACCTGAAATACTTTGTTGCTTTTTTTGTTTTTGCTTTGTTGCTTTGTTTGACAATCCTTTGGTGTCTTTCAGGTTCAGAAGACCTTTGGCCCCATTTTGGATAAAGGCTCCTAGTTAATGGATACATCCTTATCCCGCCATTTAGAAATTTTTTTGATAGGAAACTTCTCAGAAGTCAGGGCAAGCCTGTCTTCATTGTTGTTTCTCAGTACTAAGGTTCAGAGTTTCTTAAGATAGATACTCATTTTTGTTAAGTGAATGGACTAAGTGGATAATATATATTAGCAAACAAACATTACTAATAGTTGAACATTAAGATGATACCTAAAATGCTTGTTTTTGTTTACTTACAAACAATATGTACCGTTAGAGCTCATCATAATTTTATGCATTGTTTTTCTGCCTTATTTGGATTATAACTTGAATTTGGACTTTTTGAGTGGCAAGTTGAAGATATGTCAAAGCAGTGATTTTGAATGCTGAGGTGTAGACTGTCTAGGCTGACAAATCCTCGTGTTGTTTGATATTTTTGTTACAGAAACCATGATGAAGTAGATGATACAGAAGTTGAAGAAACACAAGAAGAGACAGTAAAATGGGATGTAAAACTGGAATGTGAGAAAATTCCAAAAAAAGTAAGATTAAGTTCGCATATTGAAAAAAGATGGAAGTGAGAAATCCATTGGGGAACCCTAGTTGTCTCATTTCTGTGAGCATTTGAGAACCAGATGCTTATATTTGGTTCTAGTTTTTAAGAAACACTATTATGGACTGTATTATCAATTAACATGAATTGTTTTTAGTGCATTTTTTTTGTTTTTTAATATTTCCGAAATGAAATGTTTGCTGTTAAAACTTCTTTCCCTGCAGTACTTTTTTTTTTTTTTAAGTTGAGATACTGTGATTTGCAGTATTGGGTTTTTGTTGGGTTTTTTTTTGGAGAATAGTTTTTAATTTTTTTTTAATTGAATCATTTGTGAGATACACAGTTACAAAGCTTTCATGATTGAGTTTCAGTCATACAATGTTCCAGCAACCATCCCTCCCTGTGTGTACTTCCCACTACTAATGTTCCCAGTATATCTCCCCCCAACCCACCCCACCCCGACTCTATGGCAGGGCACTTTTCTTCTTACTCTGTGTGTACTTTGGGGCATTGTGGTTTGCAATACAGATACTGAGAGGCCATCATGTTTGGTCCTTTACCTTCTTTCAGCACACATCTCCCATCCAGAGTGATCCCTCCAACTATCGTCTTAGTGGTCTCTTTTTTATCCCAACTGCCTTCTCCCCCCCAGCATGTGAGGCTAGGTTCTAGCTGTGAACCAGGGTTGCCTCCTGGCCCTTGTTTCTACTGTCCTTGGGTGTTAGTCTCATACTTGTTACTTTATATTTCACAAATGAGTCAGTCATTCTGTCTGGCCCTCTCCTCATTTCACTCAGCATGATAGTCTCCATGTCCATCCATTTATAAGCAAATTTAATGAGTTTGTTTTTTCTAATAGCTTCATAGTATTCTATTGTGTAGATGTACTATAGTTTTTTGTTTTTTTTTTACCAATCATCTGTTCTGGGGCACTCAGGTTGTTTCCAGATTTTGGCTGTTGTAAACAGTGCTACACTGAACATACGAGTGCAGATATCATTTCTGCTTATTTTGCACCCTTGGGATATATTCCCTGAAGTGGTATTGCAGGGTCATATGAAAGCTCAATTTCTAGTTTTTTGAGGAATGTCCATATTGTTTTCCAAAAAGGCAGGATCAGTCGGCATTTCCACCAACAATTAATGAGAATCCCTTTCTCCCCACATCTGTGCCAGCACTGGTTGTTAATGTTCTTTTTAATGTGTGCCAGTCTCTGTAATGTAAGATGATATCTCATTGTTGTTTTAATTTGTATCTTCCTGATGATTAGCTTTGTAGAGCATTTTTTCATGTATCCTTTGGCCTTTTGTATTTCCTCTTTGAGACAGTTTCTGTTCATTTCTTCTCCCCATTTTTTGATTGTGTTGGAATTTTTTTTTTCTTGTAAAGTTCTACCAGTGCCTTATATATCTTGGATATTAACCCCTTATCTGATGGGTAGTGGGTAAATTATTTTTCCCATTCTGTAGGCTGTCTCTGTATTTTGGTCGCCAATTTGCAGTATTGTTAGTGATGGTTTTCTGTGTACATAATACCAGCACAACAACCACCCCCAGTGTTTCCACCTCACATCCATCCAAAGTCCCCTTTCATATCCTTTCCAACAACTCAATTGTGCGGATCAATTCTGTTGTGTTGTCTTTAGCTCATCGTTGCTACCTTGTTTATTTAAAAATCCCACTTATGAGAGACATCATTGTCTCCCCCTTTCCTTCTGACTGATGTACTCAGCATGATAGCCTCTAGTTTAGTCCATATCACAGCAAATTGGCCGATTTTGTTTATTCTTTGTTTTTTTTTGTTTGTTTGTTTGTTTTTGCTTTTTGGGTCACACCCGGAGATGCACAGGGGTTACTCCTGGCTCTGCACTCAGGAATTACCCCTGGCGGTGCTCAGGGGACCATATGGGATGCTGGGAATCGAACCCAGGTCGGCCACGTGCAAGGCAAATGCCCTACCCGCTGTGCTATCGCTCCAGCCCCCGATTTTGTTTATTCTTAAAGCTTAGTATTACAGCTCTAATGTGGACAACAGCTTCTTAATCTTTTCTTCCATAGTTGGACATTTGGGTTGTTTCCACATCTTGGCTATGAGCAGTGGTGTGTATATAATCTTTCAAATTCATGTTTTTGATTTTGGGGGATAGATTCCAAGAAGTGGTATCACTGGGTCATATGGTAGTTCTTTCCAATTTTTTTTTTGAGAGATTTCCTTATTGCTTTGCATAGAGGCTGTACTACATGACATTTCCACAAACAGTGGATGAGAACGGGAATTTCTTAGCATAAATATGCTAACAGACTTTGATCTGTGCCATTCTCACAGGTGTGAGATGATATATCAATGTCATTTTGGTTTTTCTTTCCCTAATCCTGAGTGATGATGAGCACTCTTCCTTTCTTTATTTGACACTTTTTTAGTTCGCACCTGGTGATGCTCAGGGGTTAGTCCTGGCTCTGCACTTACAAATAGTTCCTGATGGTACTCCGGGGACTATGTGGGACACCGGGGATTGAACCTGGGTCGGCCATGTGCAAGGCAAACACCTTAGCCACTGTACTATTGCTCCAGCCCCAAGCACTCTTTCATATGCCCTGTTGGCCATTTGTATGTCAAAATTCCTGTCTTTTAAAAATACATTCAAAGGCAATGCAATAACTTAACCTCAGTGATTTGTAGCTTATAGCGTGTATTAGTTTGTGAGAGCTGCCCCAGAAAACTGCAAGTGGAGTGACTTGAGAGAAATGTGCTAAATGTGCTATCTAGAGGACAGGGAAAGTCACCATGCTGTGGGGCGGGCAGTTTGTGTTTTTCTGGGGTGGCTGTAAAGAAACAATACCAGGCCCATGACCTCACCTCTGGCAACTTGGTTTTTTGGTGGAGGGTTTTTTGGTTTTTGTTTTGTTTTTGCTTTTTGGGGTCACACCCGGCAATGCGCAGGGGTTACTCCTGGCTCTGCACTCAGGAACTACCCCTGGTGGTGCTCAGGGGACCGCTGGGAATTGAGCCCGGGTTGGCCACGTGCAAGGCAAACGCCCTACCCACTGTGCTGTCACTCCAGTCCCACCTCTGGCAACTTGGGACTGCCTGACATTCCTTGTTACCTCAGTCTGTAGCGTGTTCCCATGGCTGTCTTATGTGTGTCTAAATTTCCTGCTTTTGTGAGATTCCCAGGGCCTCACATATGCCCCCAGGCGCTCTACACTGAGCTGTATGCAAATTCATAGTCTTCTTTCACATTACTGGGAAGGTTGGACATGCTACTTCCATTTATTTATTTGTTTGTTTATTTCTAGACAGTTTCAAGTACAGGAGTAAAGAGAATTTGAACCTCCATGAACCTATCACTCAATGTGAAAAATTATTAAACTCTTGGCCATACTCTGTTTTTTCTGTGTTCATGACTAGATTACTTTCAGTCATTCATGCTAGGGTTTTTAAATTAAACATTTAATTTTGACATAGCCTCGACGTTCCAGAAATTCCACAGCACCACAAAAGAATTCTCCCCGTCGAAAATCAAGGAGTAAAGACTATGATCCAGAGAGTGACAATGAAATACTCAATCAAGACTCAGAAGATCATTTTGCTAAAGCACTTCAGCAGTATATCCAAGCTAAAGAAATGGCCAGTGCTGCTCAGGCATCACTCGCTCCTGAAGACTCCATGAAAAAAGACGAAGGGAAGGAACCCCGGAATGGTAAGTGTTTGATGAGTCTGTCACAGGAAATTTTGTCACAGGATTTCTTGTTTTGGGGGGCACACCCTGTCACCCTCAGGGCTTACTTCGGTATTGTGCTCAGGGAACAGTCCTTGAGGACTCTGGGGGACTATGTGGGATGTTACAATTAGAACCCGGGTTGGCCGTGTGCAAGGCAAGGATCCTACCATCTGTTCTATCACTTGCAAGTTGAGTTTCTCGACTGTTTTTCACACCATGACCCCCTGCTGATCTGGTTTTCTTCCGGTCAGCCCTCTAGCCTCATGCCGTGGCCATCCATTTATGTGACTTTTACCTGTGGTCTCCTGTGGAACTATCTACGGTGCCCCATGGTTGAGAAAAGCTGATCTAGAGAACTAATCATAGTGTCCATGTGTGAATAGGGAGGGAAGTCTCCATTGTGTCTCAGAGTGATGGTTTTTACTTGCGCTTGATGTTCAATGTGAGCTGCATGATGAAGACCCAGTACACTGACGTGGCCCCTCGGTGTGAAACGCTCACTTAGGGGAGTCCAGGAGAGTTCTAAGTGTCATGGCTACTTGGGAATAGAAGATCCTAAGTCCCTGGCCTCTGCTTGGCAGAAGGGCAAAGTGTGCCTGTTCCTGCTGCTGTTACCCTGCGTTGACTTCATTACCATTGAGAATCTGAGTGGACTGAGAGCATAAAAGCATGTTTTCAAATTACTAAAATGGAACCGGGGGTTGGGGGATAGCTTGGAGGGGTGGAGCGTGTGCCTGGCTTCCTCCCGGCACCACCTTACCCCAGGTATTGCCGGGGTAGCCTGGAACCTTCAGTGCCACTTGGGAGCCTCCCCCACCCTGCTAAATAAACTCAGTCTTGAGAGAAAACGACAGCTGTGCATCCTTAATTCTCTCATTTTATTGTGTTTTTCTCTTTAAATGTTTTTCTATTTGAAATAGGTCTTCTGATGCCCTTTATGTAAAATGTTTTTCAGTGGAGAAAAATATGACAGTACTAGATCTGACAGGCATTGTATGTTTCAAGTTCCCCCTAGTAAGGTGCTACGCTAGAACCCTCCCTGGGTCGTGTGCCTCCCTCCCGTGTGCCTGCACTTCAGAAGGATCTGACATCTGACTTATAGCTCAGAAGTCTGCTTTCTTTTTTCAACAATTCCTTCTTTACTTTGTAGCAAATGAGTCAGAAACCTAGAAGTACTCATTTTCCTTTTGGTTTCTCTGTGGCTTTTTAATTAATTAATTAGTTAATTAATTAATTATTGTGGTGGGTGAGAAGGCAAGTCTTCCAAGTGGGACTTGGGGGCCACACCAGGTCTGTGCTGGATGGTTCTTTCCTGCTCTGTGCTACCAGGGCTCAATCCTGGTAGTGCTCAGAGGGCCCTCTGTGGAGCTGGGGATTGAAACGGGGTCGGCTGCTCTCGAGACAGGCTCCTTGAGCTCTGCCCTCTCTCTCCAGGCCCCCTTTTGGTTTCTTTATCCCAGGCCTGCTGGAAAGGCACTGTCGGTCTCTTACTCAATTTTTCCATCATTGAGTTGGTTTCTTGTTTGTTTATGTTTTTTGTTTGTTTTGGTTTTGGTCCACACCTGTTCATGGCTCAGGGCTTACTCCCAATTCTGTACTCCGGGATTACTCCTGGTATGCTTGGGGGGACCACCTGGGGTTCCAGGGATTTAACTCAGGTTATCTACATGCAAGGCGAGCACCTACTCACTGTACTGTATTTCCATCCCCTGGAATATTAATTCTTACGGCAGAACTGCTTTTGTGTCATCTCTTGAAATGAACCTTCTTGTTCTAAGCAGTACAACAAAAGAATCAAAACCACCTTAAAGCTGTTCAAAAGAACGGGAAGCAGAAGAAAGTGAAGCGGAAACGGCGTAGTGCAGGGGACAAAGGATCTAATGCTTTACCAAGGAAGCAAGGCTCTCAGGACCAGGTACACGCGTATACTTCGGTGCTTAGACACGTATACGTGCTTGGGTTTCTGGCAAAGCACCCTACTTGTAGCTGGAGTATCTCTGACCTAAAATAATTTTCTGTGTCTACTTTGAGTTTCTTGTTTTTATTCTTAAAGGATGGCAAACCTAAGGAGAATCCGCAGCGAGTGAGAATGAGCCAGGGATTTATCAACCAACATACAGTGGAACGTGACGGAAAACAAATTTGTAAATATTTCCTTGAAAGAAAATGTATTAAGGTACATAAAAATATACATTAGAAAAATATATTAAGGCCAGCTCTTGTTTCCATTAGATCCTCTAAAAACATGCTTCGACATTTAAGACTTACTTTCTTCCAGAAAAGTTTTTAACAAGAAAATTATAGTCATGTATTGTTTTATGTTTAAAAAAGCAAAGTGTGTGTGTCAGTGTGTGTGCGAGAGAGAGAGAAGGAGAAAGGAGGGGAGGGGAGGAGAGGAATCAGTACAGCTCATTAAGATTTAGACCTTCAGTTGTTAGAACTAACCACAAGTGTATGTTGGGCTGAGATTAGGTAAGATAGAGAAGAGACCAGTATGACAATAATAGCAGGGATTGATCATGCTAGACAAGATCTGAGGGTTAAAATTAGGTAAAGGGATATTCTTGATAACCTTTTAGTATTAATATTGTAAACCACAATGCCCAAAAAGAAATATATATCTTTTTATATTTATATATTTAAATGGGCTGGAGCGATAGCACAGTGGTAGGGCATTTGCCTTGCACATGGCCGACCTGGGTACAATTCCTCTGCCCCTCGAGAGAGCCCGGCAAGCTACCGAGAGTATCCCCCCGCACGGCAGAGCCTGGCAAGCTACCTGTGGCATGTTCATTATGCCAAGAACAGTAACAACAAGTCTCACAATGAAGACATTACTGGTGCCCACTCGAGCAAATCAAATCGATGAGCAACGGGATGACAGTGCTACAATGATATATTTAAATGGGGGGTCATGGGAAGGAACCTGGGACGCTGGTGCTGGGAAATGTATACTGGTGGAGGCACGGGTATTGGAATACTGTAAAACTGAAATCTAATCATAAACAGCTTTATAAGGGTCGCTCTCACAGTGATACTGTAAAAAAGTAAAAAAAAAAAAGAAATAGAGTTAACTGCAACTAAGACTTTTTTCTTGGAATTACTTGTTAACAAAGTTTAGTAGGCATTGTGATGACTCAAGAAATAATGACTTTTCCTTGTTCCTTCTCTTGATCTAGGGAGACCAGTGTAAATTTGATCATGATGCAGAGATAGAGAAGAAAAAGGAAATGTGTAAATTTTATGTACAAGGATATTGTACCAGAGGTGAAAACTGTCTATTTTTGCATAATATCCTTTATCACAAGATACAACAACTTTGATTTTCATGAACATTTACTTTGACAATCTAAATGTGTAAAATTTTGAGTGGAACAAGTGGTTCAGCTGTGGCAAACTTATATTCTCCAAGCCCAGTCTCATATCTAAGTGATTAAAATATTAAAATGCACAGATTTCTCCCAGGCCCTAAATTTAGTCACTTCCTGATCTGCAGGAATTGCGTTTCTTAAATATCCCTTTATTATATCAAGGAAACTTGCTTGTAGTCTTTTTTAAGATTGGATGTGAAACAGTACCTGTGAGGACCAATACTCTTAACTTAAAGAATTATTTTAAAATTAGACTTTTTGTGTAACTTCTTTAGTGAGTCAACTTAAGTAGCGAATTCTAGTAATAAAGTCCTAGGGGCTAGAGAGATAGTAAATGTTTTGAGGCACTTGCCTGTCGTATAGCCAACCCCAGTTGAAATCTGGGCACTGCATAGTGCCACTTTAAGAAAACAAAGCAATATTTTTAAAAAAACAAAATTTTAATTGGGTTAAAATTGTTCTCTTTGGGCCAGAGCGATAGTACAGCGGGTAGGGCATTTGCCTTGCACGCAGCCAACCTGAGTTCAATCCCTGCCATCTCATGCCAGGAATAATTCCTGAGTGCAGAGCCAGGAGTAACCCCTATGCATCGAAGGGTGTGACCTAAAAAGGAAAAAAAAGATAAAAATTGTTCTCTTCTTTAACATTTGGATACATGAATATCCTTGCAAGTTTTACCATACAGGAGCAAAATGTTACCAGGGAGAGTATTGCAAGTTTTCTCATGCTCCACTGACTGCTGAAACACAAGAACTGTTGGCTAAAGTAAGTACAGTTTTAAGAATATATTTGAACTTAAGGTGAAAACATGAAAAACTAAAAGATAATTCTTCATAGGTTAATATGGAAGAGACTAAGATTGATTATCCAAGAAATTTTTTCAGTTTAGAAAATCATTGTTTATTTGTATATTTTCCCTTGTAGCTTAAAGATTATTTTATATTTATTGCTGATGTGAATTGGAATATTATTAAAACCAGTGTTGTTAGCAATCTTATAACTAAGCTGAACGAAGGAAAGCAGTAAATACAGCAGTACTATTATTGTTATATTCTTGGAAAGTTAAGGATCATTGGCTGATAAGTATTTTAGAATTATTGAGAATTCTCAATTAGTAATTTAAAAATATTTTGCTCAAATGTTCTTTTTAGTCTGTGAAAAAAGGTAATAGAAAAATAGTAGTTTTTATTTTCATTTCCCATACAATAATTGAAGCTGGTTGCTTCAAAATTGAATTTAGATATAAAGTGAAAATAAAAGACTCATACCATTTTGTAGTAGAAATTCCCTTGAGCGTATACAAATATTAAAAAGTAAAAGGAGGGTAAGGGAAATACTACAGTGGGTAGGGTGCTTGCCTTGCATGCAGCTGACACAGGTTCAATCTTAAACATCCCTTATGGTCACCTGAGCATGCCAGGAGTAAATTCTGCTGCAGAGCCAGGAGTAACCCCAGAGCGTTACTGAGTGGGGCCCCAAAACAAAACAAAAAAAATAGTGAAAGGTACTTCTGTCTGAATACCTTTTGGTTGTAGATATTCCAAGGGTTTTAGAAGTCAGGAAATGTTTGATTTATTAGTGTGAAATATGGAGGTGATAAAAATGACATGTGCAATGTTTTGGGCTTTCAGTTCCTGTCAGTTATCATTAGATGATTACCAGGATTGATATTATTATAATCACTCCAAAATTATTTGTTTGTGCACATTTATTAGATATTCATGCATAAAAGATTCTATGATTTTTTTCTTTCATATTAGGTTTTAGATTCGGATAAGAAGTCATCATGAAAATAAAATAAGGTAAAATTAGAATTAGCACATTGATTTTATTTTTTACCTCCTCTGAAACATCTCTTGAAATTGACATGGAAACATAAGACTTCTTCTGTTTTTCCAAATAGAAGTCTGTCTTGTACCCCACTAATAGGATTTATAAAATATTTGATAGTTCTACATGGCTCTTCATGGACCTCCTTCTCTCTGGGCATGTCACTGTCTTTTTATATTTTCATCCCCTGCTTTTTTTTTTTTTTTTTTTGTAGACACATCTGATGTGCATGATTCTTAAATAGTGTATTTAGCTTTGCTTCTGATTTGATTGTGTTATAGGAGCCACACCTGGCAGTGCTGGGATGTGGATGTGGCGCCAGGGATCTAGCCAGGGCATGGGCATGTGGATCCTTTGCTCTGCCTCCCAGCACTTTTTTGTTTTCCGGGGGCTGGGGGGGTAGGGGAGAAAACCTGGCAGTGCTCAAGGGTTACCCCTGGCTTTGAACTCTTGAAATTCACTCTAATGGGCTTGGGGAACCATCTGGGATGCCAGGAGTTGAACCTTGTTGGCCATGTGCAAGGCAAACACCCTACCCGCCTTATACTGTTTCTCTGGCCCCCTAAAACTTCTTTTAGCCAAACTAAAACTCTTTGTGGTGTTTTGGGGAGGCACTCCTAACAAGGTTCAGATTCAGGAACCATGTGGAGTGCCAAGGCTCAAACCCAGGTTGGCTGCTTGTAAGGCCTTGCCTGTTGTACTATATCTCCAGTCCCTCTTTTTTTTTTCTTTCGTGGTAAGTGAATGAAGCCCAATTATATTTATTAGAATAATTGAACACTTGATTTCTGTTGTTTCATATTTTTCTCTGGATATATTGTTGGGCTGGAGCAACAGCACAGCGGGTAGGGTGTTTGCCTTGCACGCGGCCAACCTGAGTTCGATTCCTCCGTCCCTCTCAGAGAGCCCAGCAAGCTACCAAGAGTATCCCGCCTGCACAGCAGAGCCTGGCAAGCTACCAGTGGTGTATTCCATATGTGAAAAACAGTAACAATGTCTCACAATGGAGATATTACTGGTGCCCACTCAAGCAAATTGATGAACAACAGGACGGCAGTGTTATACAGTGCTATATTTTTGTTAGATTTGCAGTCTTTCCCTGTCTGTGATGTGTTTTCTGTTTGGGTTGCTAGTAAATGTTACCTTTTTATCATTTTTTAAATTCTTTTGTTCTTTTTTCATTTTGTCCAGTAACCCTTACTAAATTTCCAGTAACATTTTTCTTGTGATACTGTCTTCATTTTTGATGATATTTTTGCTTGTATCTTTTCTTAGATCAGACAACACTTGTTTAGTTACTTGTTTAGTCATTCATGCTTTATAAAAATGGTAATGTACTTTATGTTTACTTTTGTTTTTTAATTTTGAAAAAAGTAAGGTCTAGCTTTTGTCTTTGGTAGCTCTCTCTTAAGTCTCTTCATATTCATCTCTAGAGCCCTTTCAACTTTGTGGTGATAATTAATCCCTGCTATGCATTTTTCATCCCCTAATTTTTGCTCATATGTCATACGAGTTTGCATTTTTATGCTCATAGTCTTAGTTTCTGAATTTCAGGTCAGTGTATTTCTTTCTTTCGGTGGGGGGAGAGTTTGGACCCACACCCCAGTGGTTGCTCGGGGCTTCCTATTGACTCTACACTCGGGGATCACCCCTGGCAGGGCTCAGGGGATCCTGTGCCGTACCAGGGATCAAACCAGAGTCCACTTTATGCGAGGAAATTACCTTAATCCTTGTACTCTCTCTACAACCCCTCATCATATTTCTAAATGAGGTGGTTTCATTCAGCTTTTAAAAATAGAAGTTTGTGCCTTCAATGTTCTGTGGCTGGTGATTTGAAGAGTGGTTGAGATTCAGTAGCTGACGGGTTCTTGTGTTTCCTTCTGCTTTGTGTAGATGAGTGTTTCTGCGTATTCAGGAGGCTGGTGTTGGAGTGGCTCACAGAATTCCTTATTCTAACACGCCCCCTTGTGTCACTGTGATGATGTGTCGAGAGTCGCCTGGATAAGAGTAAAGGGAATTTCTCCCTCCAGGTGCTGCCACCTTTGGAACAAGAGCTGCTGGCTGCTGACTTCAGCTTGTGGTGGTAATTGCGGACAGCTCTGCTGACTGAGTTTGCCCAGTGAGATCGGAGCTCTGGCCCGAGTGAGTGTGCATGAGGAAAGAAAACTTGGGTTGCTCTGGGAAGACATTAGAATAATAAACAGTGGATCTGCTGCTAGAGCTTTTCAAGTATTTTCACAATCTTTATTTTCAAACATGGATTGTGTTTTATTGTTTTTATTATTGTGTTTTATCATGTTTCATTGTGTTTTATTATTTAAAAATTTTTTTTCTTGCCAATGCCTGGGTTCAGACCCAGGGCCTAACACATTCAAAGCTGGAGCCCTGTCAATGAATGGCCTCCCTGGAGCACAGCAGACATGACGTATTGATGGCACATAGTTCTGTGGTGTGTTTTGCTTCTGTGACTTATGTCATTGTTTTCCAGTTGTTGGACATTTAAGTGTTTTTCCATTTTTCCATTATCATAAATAAAATGGGACACTCTTCTGTTATACTGTTTCAAAACTTGAAGGTCTGAATTTTTTAATTAAGCTATATGGATGGTAATGTTTCTCTTTGACTCAAACTGATCACATAATTGTGTACAGTGCCTATCAGGAGTATGCAGAATTCCTTCACTTAGTGTTCACATTCAAATTTTTCCTACCATAAGTAACAAAATCCTAAATATGCACTTTAGAAATGATTAGAATTTACAGTGAACTGCTGATATCATTGTGTTGTTTTGCTTTGGGAGAAAAGGAGAGCATCACGAATTTGCTTTATTACTTAACCATATATCCAAGTTGGTGAAATTTCTTAGCTAAAGTCCTGTGTGGAATATGAGTCAAAGTTATTCTTGTAATCTAGTCCCACTGAAACAAGAAAGGGAATCGCTAGTACTCCATGCAGAGAGTCATCACACGTGACCTGGGAAAGAAAGAAACCAGATGAGACCCGAGCCCTCTGCAGCAGGAATCTCTGGCACCGCCTGCCGTCTGCCATGTCCGTGGAGTCACCCCCCCCACACACACACTACGGCCTGGGAGAAAGATAAAACGCTGCGCTGAAAGCTGCCAGGTCAGCTGCACAGAGAGGCAGAGTTCCAGAGGGGCCATTAAACCTTTTATAAGTAAATGGTGAAAGGGGGGTTATATTGCCTGGAGAATGTAATTTTTTATATCTGTTTGGTTTGTTTTGGTTTGGGGCCATACCTGGCAATGCTTGGGTGTTACTCCTGGCTCTGCATTCAGATATTATTTCCTGGTGATGCCTGGAGAACTATATGGGGTGCTGGGGATCAAACCTGGGTCATTGGTCTGCAAGGCAATCGCCCTACCCACTCTACCCATTCTGGCTCCTCTACCCATTCTGGCTCCAAAGATTGTATGTGTATCTTTAAAACACATACAGTCTAAAGAAATTCAGGATTCTGGGCCAGAGAGAATTCTCTCAACTACCTGAATAAATTTGGAAGCATTGATCCTGGCTCATTTTTATATGTGCCCACCCTAGTCTGCAAATCAGCCACTAATTTTGTTATTGAAGCAAGATAGTTTTTATTGAACAAAATTTACAGAGAAAGATATGAGGGGAGAGAAAGAGGCATATGTGTTCCCAGAAAGAACACGGGCCTGATAGAGCAAGCCTCAGCTGTTTTTTTAAAGCCCAGATTCTTTTAGTTGAAGGTCATCTATATGATTCAACATATGGGTTCTGGATATGCTTCATGCTCTTCGGTCTGGTCCACCAAAGATGGACTGTGGGGTGCCATATAGATAAAAGCCTAATACATAATGTCTGGGGACTGGAACTTCGGAGGAACTCCAGTTTTGTTCTTTGGTTGATTGGTTGGTTTGTTTTGACCACACCTGGTTGACCTTAAGACACTTCTGGCTCTGCACTCAAGGATCACTCCTGGCAGGGTTTGAGGGACCAGATGGGATGCCGGTATTGAACCTGGGTGGACCACATACAAGACAAGCATTTAACCTGCTCTGCTATCTATCTGGCCCACTCCAAACCTGGTCTAGCCACTCTGGCACTGCTAAGTACTAGGTTTTATTTTCAGAGTTTTTGGGCTTGTTGATGTTCAAGCCTACTGGGCAGAGCAAGATATTAGGCCAGGCTGAAAAGCTACAAGAACCACGACTGAGATTTCACTGTTTCATGTGAACATTTCTATTTGAATTTTTGTAAACAAACATTTGATTGTCAGAATTATGGAAAAATTGTTTGTTATAGTTTTGCCTCATTCCTTTGGGGGATTGGTGACTTTTCAGAGATGGTTAGTTGCTATGTCCAGAGTGGAAACTTCGGGTTCACCTGCAAGTATTGTTTGCCATCACAATACCTGTTCCCCATATCTGCACTTTATAAGTGTTTGCGATGGTGGATTTCATCTCTTCCTTTATTTTTTCCCATTTTTTGCCTGACTGCCCAGGTACATGTTCCTTATTCCTGAAGATTTGGGACCTTCATTCCTGCTACAAATTTTTTAAGCCACACTTAAAAAAATATATAGAAATTCCACAGAAGAGGCATTATTTACCATTCACATAAGTTTTGCATAAATACGAGTTTTGTATCCCAACTGAATCCTATGAAAAAGTATTTCCAAGTTTATTTGGCATGGATGTGTTGCTTGGCATGTATATTTGTTACATAATAATATATAAATTGCTGTTCAATCTTGGGTTTCTTGAACAAATTTGATTCAGTCCCATATCTGCTGACACACAAGCTCTTTTTCAGTCCATACGCCGGTGGACAGCAAGCCAATTTAAACTTCCCTGTGTAGCTCTACTCAGGTTGGTAAACCTGAAATCAACAGAAGTGCCCTCTTTCAGCCAAATGCACATAACACAGTCATTTCAGCTCATGGAGGAAGAAAACCTAGTCACAGTGAATTCCTGGTTGTCTTAGAGGCTGAATGCCTGGCCTTGTACAGCTGTGAATAGTTTTGTTTTCCCCAGGCTGGAGAAACCATGTGAGCAGCCCCTCAGCAAATAAAAACCATCTGCCTGCCCCTCACATCCCCAACCACCCTAGCACTGCCCCACTACACTGCCCAGAGTTCAGCAGAGAGGGCTGGATTTTTTTCGGGATATGCACTGCAACTGAATCAGTAGCCGAAAAGCAAAGTGGTAGGACTGGCCTTGATTTCTGGGATGGTTTTACACCATCTACTAGGGGCCTAAAAGGCGATTCAGTCAAAGAGTATACCTTTCACCAGTTTGGGACCAAGAAGATAACTGACTGATTAGACATTGCTGGGGCCCGGCTCTGCTGAGCTCTCAGCAGGAATGGGTGTGGGAGCTGCGGGAAGGCCTGTGAATTAGTGCGTCTCAGAGTCCAGCCAGGAGCCAGTGAGGGTCTGTTCCAAACAGTCCAGATCAAGTCAAGGTGTAGGAGTAGGTTCAGTATTGTGACTCAGTGAGTGAGTTTATAGTGAGTGTGGTCCTGCTGTCTCACTGGCTTGCCCTCTGACTTCTTGAGTGGCACCCAGCTCCTCTGTGGTCAGTGGGAAGCTGGTGAATAGCAGGCCCTTCCCTCCTCACTTAGTCTCAGCAGCACTCTACCCCTTGTTCAAAGCGATCCCGCCCATAATCTGGCAGCAGCCTAAGCATGTTCAACATCTCATCTTTTTTTTGCTTTTTTGGGGGGCGGTCACACCCAGCGATGCACAGGGGTTACTCCTGGCTCATGCACTCAGTAATTACTCCTGGTGATGCTTGGGGGACCACATGGGATGCTGGGAATCGATCCCAGGTTGGCCACGTGCAAGGCAAACACCCTACCCGCAGTCCTATCATTCTAGCCCTCTTACCTTGTCTTAGACTGTGTTCCTTGCAAGAATCGGGCACGTGAAATGTTCTTAATATTAATTCAGAATTAGATGTCAAAAAAACATGAACGGTGCTCTCCCTCACCTCTACCCTCATGAACAAGCATATAAAAATCTTAGGCATTAAAAAATGAATAAGTAAAGAACAAAAAACCCAATTTTTCTTTAATGGTGACATTTTGAAGTGGTTGAGATTGCCCCAGGAAACAGCACAGGTGGGGATGTTGAGTCTTGCTTGGGGGTGCTGTGCTAGGCGTCTTCTTTGGCATCTTCTTTCCTCCTTTAAAATGTGGGCTCTTGACTAGTACCAGTTACCAGTTGGTGGATAAACCAACCAGTGGGGCAGGGACCCTGGGGGAGATCCCTGGTTTCTTGAGTTGGGAGTCAATGCCCTGGAACCTATTTGAGGTTTATTACTTGCTGCACGAGAGACCACAAGTTTTCTGGGGAAAACTTGACCTGAGTGAGTCGAGTTAATCGTTATATTGGTTTTGAGACAAATCGTTGGATGACCTTAGTAGGCACTAAACAATCACTGGAAAGTTGGTAATTTTGTGTCAGAGTAAAGCCAGGACAGACAAATCCATGCTGAAATGGTTTGATATGTCTAGTTCGAATGGATGTGATTTATGGAGTTCACACATTCTGAAGTTGTCCCCTTGGAAAAGTTGTTCCTGTTTCAACTTTGTGTTCTTAGGTGGCAGCAGAGCAAGTCTCTCTTTTGAGGACAAAGTATAAAAGGAGATGGGAGGAATGCATGGCAAAGGAAACATGAGCTAAAAATTAGAGGCATTGTACTAAATGGCAGAGAATGTTTGCACAGAGGTGGGTGGGTTGATTTGGCCAAATTCCCCAACATCTGTCACAAACGCCAACTTTCATTTTGTGGTTTGTCTGTCATTTGGCCTGTGGTCCCTTCATTTCCACTAAGAATTCCATCTATCCAAGGACCTCCTGTCCCATCTCTGTTTCTGGTATTCTTTCCCAATCCACTTTCTTCAGGGCCCTAGACTTCACAGACTAAAGCCAAACAAGTTGGTGGCGGCAGTGATGTGACCCATGCTGGTTGTTTTCGTATCAGTCTTCCTGTTCAAGGTTGTTGAGCCAAACCCAAAGGGCAAGGGGTTCATCTGGGGGTACATGCCCAGTCATAGAGCGGGTGTTCTAGTCTGCTGTAGCCAGGATGCTTTGGGCTACCAGCAAGAACTCATCTCAGCCCCAGTGAGAAAACCAGGAGCACATTATGTCATGTAACAGGAAGGCTGGAGGCTGGGAAGTTCCCAGGCCTGTTTCATCTCGGACCCTTGCTTCATTTCCTTTGGCTCAGCCTTTTGCCAGCAAGTTTTCTCCTATCTTGGCATGTCTCAGAGCCCAAAATGGCTTCTTATAACAACTGTGATCTAGTTCCTTGTTTAGTGGAAAAGAAAGAGCTCTTTTAAAGAATGAAGTCAGAACACCTTGAAATCACTCTGCCAGGGACAGTCCCTGGATATGTGGCTGTCACCAGGGAAATGCTATGCATGGCTGGTGCTAATCTGGGTCTTGGCTTTCCCTGGCCTAGGATGAATCACTGGTTGTCTTGGAGCTTAGAAGGGGGTGCGGGGGCGGGGGGTGCAGTGATCATCTTCCTCTTAAAACACAGGCTGGAATGAGGATTGTGTTTGGTTTGCTGGGGTGGCTGTAACAAAGTGCCAATGACTGAGGGGATAAACAACAGAACTTTATATTCCCACAGTTCTGAAGACTTGGAAGCATATCAGGGAGTCCGCAAGGTGATTGCTTCTGAGACTTCTCTTCCTGTATCTCCACATGCTGTGTGTGTTCTAATCTCTTTTTATAAGGACATAGCTCAGATTAAATTAAGGCCTGCCCTCATGACCCCATTTTCACTTAGTTTTCTTTTCAAAGACTAGCTTCAAAGAAAGTCACATTCTTAAGCGGGGTTAGGAGTTCAAGGTAAGAATCTTGTGGTTACAGATTAGTTCCTGTCAAAGAAGAAAGGTACCTGAGCAAAACAGGCACCTTTATTTGTTTTAATTTTTGAGGGTGGAAAAGGAAATGAAGAGAAGATGGGCAGCAAGAAATGAGGAGAGCCGGGCGGGGGTGGGGGGTGGGGGAGGAACTAAGGCAAACATCTGATAATTTTATGTGGTGAGTTTTCTGGTGGGTGTTTTTGTTTTTGTTTTGTGCTTGGGGATAACTTTCTGTGCATTATTCAGGGATTGCTCCCACGGGAGTTTGGTGTTTGGGAGCTGGGGAACCATGTGCTGGGAATTACTCCTGGCCTCCCACATGTAAAGCATGAAATCCCGCCTTTTGAGCTATTTTCTGGCCCTAGAGAGTGATGTTTTTATTTTTTGTAATTTTTATTTTATTTTTGTTTTGGGGCCACACCCAGTGGTGCTCCTGGCTCTGCACTCAGAATTTATTCCTGACAATGTTTGGGGGACCATATGGGATGCTGGGGATAGAACCCAGATTAGACATGTGCAAGGCAGGCACCCTACCTGCTATATTATTTCTCCAGCCCAGAGTGGTATTTCTAAGGAAAAGTAAACAAAGCAGAGTAATCAAAGGAACTTTAGAGAAGATAGATGTATTAGAGGGGGTGCCTGGGCATAGCCTCTCAGAGTCGGAGCCATTTGAGCTGATATCAGCAGGAGATCTGAGACAGGAGAAGACTGGGCGAATACAAAGGGCCAAGGTGGGAAGGGACTTGACAGTCAAGGGGCATAAAGTAGGCCTGTTGACTCTGTCAGGAGCCATGGTCTAGGATAGCCTGTATTGTATCTACTACATGTGGTCAGTTAACTGCAAAGTTGTCTCTGACCCGTGGACACAGACTGCCCAGCGGTGGTAAATCCAGCCCTGAAGTACTCATTAGAGAGTAAAGTTCTTGTGTCCAGCAAGCAGGTTTGTTCTCTGCTCAACCTGGCCCTCTCTCTTGTCTGAAAGTGAAGTGAAGGACAGGAAGAGTGACATTTCTTAATATGCAGGATCCAGGAAAAGGGTAAGGAATGAACCAGCTTCCTATGATGGAACTTGGACGAATGAGTTTGGGGAGCAGAGACCTTCAGCTACAAAAACTGGTCACTTGGCAGGCAGGCAGGCAGGCAGGGAACTTGTGCACTGCAGATCTGAGGTGAATCTTGGCACAGGAACCATGGGATACAGCCTTAGAGCTGGCCTCCCCGGTAAAGAAACACATTTAAAGAAATTCAAGAAAAGATAGTAGGGGGGAGGGTTGGGCACTTATGGGTTCCATCTCCAGCATCCCATATGGTCCCCCAGCTCACAAGGAGTGATCCTGGAGTGCAGAGCCAGGATTAACCCCTGAGAACTGCCAGGTGTAGCCCCAAAACAAAGCAAAATGATCAAGCAGATAAAGAACATAATTATAATGTCATTTTTTCATTTGATGCTGGTCAGATTCAGAAAATTCTTTTGGCTTTTTAGTTCTAATTTTCACACAGATTATTACTTGCCTCCTAGCTGACATTTTGTGGCTGTGCCGAAGGTTTTATTGGAAATCTTCCTGCAAGAATAGGACTTGCATACTTCACCAGAGTTTCCCGCTTAGGAACCATTTTGAGTCACTTTCTCCTGATGCTCCCCCTTCTGATAAGTCCCGTTGTCGGGTTGGGAAGAGAGCTAAAGTGGTATTGCACGTGCCTAGCTAGCATGTGCGAGTCGTGAATTTGATCCCCGGCACTGTGCACCCTCCCCCAGCACTGCTGAGTGTAACTTGGGCAGCCCCCGGTTATTTCTGAGGGCCCAGTTCTGGATATCAGACCTCTGCTGCTCAGCAGAGCATGAAAAAAAAAAAAGTGCCGCCATGTGATGTATGTGGAGATCTTATCTCCTACCTTGTCAAAGCAGGAACCAATTGTTTGAAAAGAACATCCCCACAAGAATGTGAACAATGGAGAACCGAAAGGGCACAGGTTATCTAATAAAACCCACAAACCGGAAGCAAGATTTCACGAGAGCCCGGAAACCAGGAATAGCCAATTTTTACACATGGCTCCATCTACTCAACTGTACAACTTCACTCCCTGAGGACTCGCTGGTCCATGTCCCTCCAAGTCTGAAGTCCTCTCTTCTTTCCTGCTTTTCTGGAAAAGTTCTTTTTGTTTGTTTGTTTGGCAGCCTCACCAGGTAATGCTCAGAGTTCACTCCTGGCTCTGTGCTCAGGGATCATCCTGGCAGTGCTCGGGTGTATAATGGATGCTGGAGATCAAACCTGTGTTGGGTGCATGCTTGCTGTGCTCTCTCCAACCCCAATACCTTTCTCCTTTTTATAGAGGCCACAGTCTTTTGTGCTTGGTGGAGCTGGAAGTTTTCCTCCCAGAGACAATTGGCCTGGAGACAGCACCTGATGGTCCATTGCTCAGGTCCAGTTTGTGGTGTTTGGGAGCCACCATAGCCACCTGGGGAATGTCCTTCACCGCTTGAGCTATCTTCCTGGCCCCATGCTTTTTTTGTGTTAAATGCAAGCTTCATGGACTCAGATCTGTCAGCCTGGCCATCCACCGTACCCTCAGTAACTAGAACAGTGCCAGGTGGGCAATCAGGAAGATCCATGCCGCTTATAAACATATCGTTCTACCTATGTCCAAAGTGACAGTCAAGAACTGTCACTCTCCATCTCTTGAGTGTGAGCTTGGTGAAAGTGAAGGCAGTGGTCAGTGGAAAGTGACCCAGGCAAGTCTGACTTCATGGCATTGGGAACATGCTCACCTTTTCCGTACGCCAAGTTGACTGTAACCATGCAGTGATACATTTTTATTTTATTTTCCTTTTTCTTTGTTAATGTTGGAAGTGTTGTATTTTAAATGTAAGGTGATTTCAGAGTGATTCAACATCCATGTTAACTGTCCTTTTCTCAGCAGCCAAAGATTGAACCGGCTAGCCTCTCACCTTGGCCTGCTGGTTGTCGATGGCTGCTCAGAAGTCCAGATGGGCTGTGGGCTTGCTGGGCGACAGCCCTCCATTCTGGACTCTGCCCACCCAGAGGGCATTGGGTGGTTGCACAGGTGTGAGGACCATGGAGTTTTGGGGGTCTTCTTCAATAGCAGGAGCTCTCTTACGCTCATGTGGCTGGTGAAGTGGCATAACCCTTATAAAAGAAAAACTGACCCCAGAGATACAGAGGCAGGAAGCTGTGTGATATAACTGCTGTAATATTTTTGATAGCAAGGGACTGGAAAGGAACACAAATGTCAACCAAGAGTGACTGGTTGACTAAACAATGGTATATGTTCAGAATGGGCTGGAGCGATAGCACAGCGGGTAGGGCGTTTGCCTTGCACGCGGCCAACCCAGGTTTGATTCCTCCGTCTCTCTCAGAGAGCCGGGCAAGCTACCGAGAGTATCCCGCCCACATGGCAGAGCATGGCAAGTCCCGTGGTGTATTCAATATGCCAGAACAGTAACACGTCTCACAGTGTAAATGTTACTGGTGCCTGCTTGGGCAAATCGATGAGCAATGGGATGACAGTGATATGTTCAGAATGGAGACTGAGAATATATACCTTTGACTAGCCCGTATGGTTCTATGGCTGATTCCTCGCATCCAAGCAGTATTATGTTGAGGAAGAGGAAACAAAGCAAAATCAGACAAGGATGAAATAGTATTTACATTTCATTTCTCATAAACGAAATGGTCATTTGTCTTTCTTTTGTTTTTTAATGGAAAAGTAAAATAGAAAAAAATATCTGCAGCCAAAGGAGAAAATGGGTGAAGAGAAATGGATTATAGCAGTTCTCTGGATACAGCTTATTTTGTGCACTTGACTTTGGAATAATGTAAATAATTTATATAATTATAACACAAAATTCAAATTTAAAAACTGCTAGAATTTACAAGCAATTTAAAATGAATAATCAGAACCCTGATTTAAGTTTGGGGCACAATCACAGAGATAAGAATTAGTTCAAGTTATTTTAAAATAGTCATTTGAGGACTGGGGACATAGCTCAGTGGTAGAATACTTACATTGCATTTTGAGGCTCTGGGCTCAGTCCCTGACAAACCAGAACAAACAAGCACACACACACAATTAATGTGATTATACAGCCATACAGCTGGGACCCTTAGGACAAAAGGGATTGCAAAAGAGAAAATTTCATTATTTTCAGTAATCACTTTTTATGATAAATTTGACCTCGTTCTTCTGAGGAAAAGAATAAAAATAATGTATAGATGTTATTTAAAAATATCAGACAACTATCTTGGTGACTTTGAAAGGGAGGTTCTCAGAATGAAAGATCAGATGTGTGATCACAGGAATTATGTAAACCCCTCTGGTTTTGAGTTGAATGGGAAATGTTCATATAAATTCATATAGTGTTATTTTTCTGGTTAAAAAACCACCATTTTTTAAAGTACGTAGTTCTTACATCTATTCACTGAAACAAAGAAACTGATGACCAAACCATTGCCAGTGAGCATTCTAGCCCCCAGAGCTCTGTCTTGCATTCTCATTCCCTACTCACAGGAACCAGGGTCTCTGAGGGAAAAGCTTTAGGGACTAAGACATTAAAAAAAAAAAAAAAGGATGGTGATGAAATATCATGCCATTCAAGGTACTACAAAAGCTATCAGAGACCACTAATGTCATGTCAAAGGGAAATTGGCTATCTTATTTTTGTTGTTGTTTTGTTTGGCAGCCACACCTGGCAGTGCTCGGAGCTTATTCCTGGCTCTGTGCTCATGTATTAGTCCTGAATCTGATTACTCAGGGATCAGATTCCCAGGATCATACCTGGATCAGCTTCAGGCAAGGCAAGCACCGTATCTGCTGTACTATCTCTCCAGCTCCAAGGAATCAACTTATCTTGATGCTGAAGATGAGCCCCTTTGAGCAACAATATAGAGAATACCATCAAATATGTATAAAATCCAAGTTCATACTGCACTCCAGGTAGAATTTCTCACTGGACATCCTGAAAACTGACCAAGGGGAAAAAGGAATTTCTTCTGATTTTTCCATACTAAATAACTGATCAAAGGAAGTTTCACTTTATATATAAAGTGTGCCAGCTTAGAAATGAAGAAATAGTAGCTCTCAAATATTATTTGCAGCCCCTTAAAAAGTAATGAATTTGGCCGAGATTTGACCCAGGTGGCCATGCCTTTGCACAGCCGCTTTGCTGGTGAATGACCAGGATCCAGAGCCAGCTATATTACTTCTGGTCCCAGCAAGTACTTGCAGCCATGTCTCCAGACTGTGAACTAACGTTTTGCCCCATGCCGGCTAAGGGGGGAAATATCCTTCTTCCTTGGTTTTTCTTCCCTCCAGGAGGAAGCGGCATGGTGTCTGCCATATTATGGAACTTTTAAACAGGTATGAACTTGGTGGCGCAGGAAAAAAAATGTGTTTTGAACTTGAAACAGCGGGATGCTTGGGCAGTCTCGGGCCGGGGCCGGTACCGGCTCGTGCTCCGCCGAGATTCGACCCGGGTGGCCATGCCTTTGCATAGCGCCTTTGCTGCTGAACGACCAGGATCCAGAGCCAGCTATATGACTTCTGGTCCCAGCAAGTACTTGCAGCCATGTCTCCAGACTGTGAAATAAGCTCTTGCTCCATGCTGCCCCAGGAGGGGAAATGATGCAATTTTCAACTTAAATCTCCCTGGATTTAATTATTAAAATACAGAAATCCTTAACCGCGCGGCCGCGGTAGTGGCTGCACGACTCTGTATCTCTTCATTCTCATCAGTGGAAAACTAATTATCAAATGTTTCCTTGTCAATAGGGCCGTATTCTTGGGGGATAAACTCCAACAAGAATAGTGAGTTCTGTGTTGAAACTCCAACAACAATAGTGAGTTTTGTGTTGAAATATAGAATGTAATCAAGGTAAAAGAGAAAATGAAGTGAAATTTATCAGTTATGCAGGTGAGGGTGGGGCGGTGGGAGGTATACTGTTTTTTTTCCTCTTTTTTTTTTGGTGGTAGAATATGGGCACTGGTGAAAGGACGGGTGTTTGAGCATTGTATAACTGAGACATAAGCCTGAGAACTTTGTAACTTCCCACATGGTGATTCAATAAAATTAATTTTTAAAAAACGTAATGAATTTATGTAAGAATTATCAGTGACTGTCAATGTCAGAAAATAGAGGCAGCCAGAGATTATTTAGCTCCCAGTGGAATGACTGCTCACCACTAATGATGTGGTCCTGCAGAAAGGAACCTAATTTAATTCTGATTAAATCTCTAGAGCTAACTATTGGCACGTAAGACATATTCAGGACAAGGAGTACATTAAGAGACATCACGGAGATGCACAGAGAAGACCCAGACTATAAGGAATTCTATGGGACAAATGACCCAGTAACCCCATCTTCTAATAACCAATTATTCCAAAAGCTACTAAAGTATGAAAACTACTCACACTTCACAGGTGAAAGATTTAAAAGGCACCCCAACAAGTTAGAGCATATTTAACAAGTTGAATAAAGCCAACAACATAGACCTTATTCAAACACTTGGTCATAAGCCACACAGAAATTTGAACAATGACTATTTGAAGGTATTCGTAGTGCAGGGGTGGAGAGGGGGAGGCAGTGTGGGAAGGGAAAAGGTGAGTAGTGGGGGTGTGGAGTGAACCAAGGCATCACGTGCTTGACTAAGGTATATGTTCTACTATTGAGCCATATCCCCAGTCCTAGCTATATTTTTATTTTAAAAATTACTTAGTGGGGACTGGAGCAATAGCACAGTGGGTATGGCATTTGCTTTGCACACAGCCAATCCGGGTTCGATTCCCAGCATCCCATATGGTCCCCTGAGCACTGCCAGGAGTGATTCCTGAGTGCAGAGCCGGGATAGCCCCTGTGCATTGCCGGGTATGACCAAAAAAGGGGAAAAAATTACTTAGCATCAGTGATAAGTGTGCAATATTTACAGATGAAATGATACCTCAAAAGTACAAGATCTGCTTCTAAGTCATCATGGGGTAGGGAAAGACCCAAGATGAAACTATGGCTGAATGTTCATTTGTAAAGCTGGTAATTCAGACATGGGGCTCAAGAGACTCTTCTCGATAATTTTGTTATGTTTGCAAGTTGGGCATAATAAAATGTTTCAGAAGTCCCTTACACAAAACTCTATTACCTGGAAAGTGGTGCCAATCAATACCTGTTAATGCCTTGAAGCTCTGACCTAGCATAGATGGGAAAAGCAGGAAGAAGCTGGTTTTCACCAGAGAATGGGGAGTAGAGGTGATCTACAGAACAGGAGATCACTTGAGGATTCATTTGGGGGAGAGATCTCAACTAGCGACATGTACAGTGTTGGTGCTGTGGGTGGGATTTCATAAATGGGAGGCAGAGGTGGTGGTGAAGATCAGCACTGTAGACTGGACCTGTTTGGCATCCCAGTCACCATCATCTACTAGTGTAGGTAGGGTTTCTGTTCTGCAGAACCCAACTCATTTGCTATGGTTCTACAGCAGGAAAAAGTACACAAACACGGCGTTTTATTTTCAGAAACTCAGGGCGCTGCATGGGGGACTACTATCGCAGTACTGTTTGGAAAGGCTAATGGGAAAGTTTCAATAAACTCTTGGGAATCAGAAAAGCAGATTTGCAGGATCTTGTTCTGTTGGAGAAATTGCTCAAGAGAGTTTCAGATTACCTCTTGGGGTTGGGAAATAGAGAAGTTAGAGTGACTCAGGTTAGAGCCTCAGCCCCTCGCAGTCCCCCAAGCATTGTTGGGTGTAGGGAGCCATCTTACAGATCTTGGCTCTTATCATCTAGTCAAGCGGAGGCTGCTTGGGATTCCTGTGATCTTATCATTTCACCATTTATCTCACTAGCCAACGGCCATGCCTGATCGACATTCTACTACTGTTCCTGTGGGGGTCCAAGCATGCATACTATACCACCCCCCTCCCAGCAGAGAGGTATAAGTATTGTAACTGCAGTGAATAAACTCTCTCTCCCTCCTCTTCCTCCTGGCTCTGCGTCTGTTCGTTTGGCTGCGTCGCCTCCTTAGCCCCACGAAGGGTCCTCCCTGCTGGACAGGACGGGACCCCACAGTTGGGTGCAGCCCTGGAGCCCCACCCCACCCTCAAGTCCCAGGTGTGCTCCTGGAGACCCCTGAGCACTGCCAGGGTGACCCAGGGATTTCTGGCACTGCGGGCCTTGAGCAGTACTACATCCTGGGCTTTTGCCTTTAGCTGCTGCTCTGATTGGCTAAGAATCACCCATGGTCCCTCAAGCCTCCTGAGCACCGACTGAGAACCCCCCCACACCAAAAAAAAAAAAAAGAAAGAAAGAAAAGAAAACAACAACAACAACAAAACAACTACCTCTTGACCATATCTGATTTTTTGATGAAAGGACAGGAGTCCCAGAAGCGACCTTAATAGCGGTGTCTATCAAAGTAAAGGCACATTTTTTCTGCTCCCATCTCATACCAAGGTAGAGAGAGAAGTTTTTGTTTTTAACATACGGTTTTAGGCCACACCCGGTGGTGCTTAGGACTTGCTCCCGGCTCTGTGTTCAGGGATCACTCCTGGCAGTGCTTGGGGTACCCTACGGGGTGCTGGGGATCGAACCCAGGTCAACCAGGTCTGAGGCAAGCACACTGCCCATTGTATTACCATCTGGCCCCAAAGAATTGGTCTTTTTTTAAAATCAGGATCACAGGCAGTGCTGGGATGCAGGGGAAGCCCAGGGCCACTCCCAGTGTTTTAGATCTGAAAGTCCAGTGCCCAGGCCAGGTGGCCTGGAGCATCGTCAGATCCACACTGGACGGTGATCCAGGGGTCATACAGTGCTAGGGCTGGAACTGAAGGCCCTGCACAGGCAAAGCCTGTGCTCTGCCTCTGGGCGCTGTCTCCCTGGCCCCTTGGCTGGCTTTCTACCTTGGTCTTGAAAGGTGCCCCGGATGCTAGTATACCACACTCCTAGCCCAGCAATTTTTTCTCTTCTGACAGCTAGAGGGTATCACCCCTTGACTGGTTCCTCAGAAGTAGGTGGTCCTGGAGCCAAGGGCAAGTCAGGTGTGTGCCACTACCATGCCTCTCTCCCATTGGCCAAGCCCGGTGCCTGGGATAATTCTGGAGTCACCTCTGAAGTTCTCGCTGACCCGTTCATCACGAGGGGTCACAGCCTGGGAGCAGGACCGCTGCTCGGAGTCAGGCCTGAGGGGCAGGGGAGACCAGCCTTCATTCTCTGCTCACAGTACCAGTGACACTTTGAGAGAAGGTCCCTCAAAGAGGAGTCACTTCAGGCAGGAGCAGTGCTTTAATGTGGCCTGCAGGTCCAGAAAGACCTGTATGGGGGAACTTGGCCCCCTGAACTGGCTCCCCGATGAGAAGGCAGACAGGGCACGGCTGCAAACCACACTGGCTCGTGGCAAGAGAACCACCACCTCCCTATGCCATGTGTGTGCAGCTGTGGCTTCCTCCTGCACGTGGCCAGAACACTTGCCACCTTGTGACCATCTGGGAGGGTTTCCATCTTAGAGTCACCCAGAAATCACCTCGGACTCCTCACCGTGAGCTTTTGCCTCCCCGGCTCGTTGGTGCTCATCAAGGCCATTCACGTGGGATCTGGGGAGGCTGCCTGTTCCCCCGACCAAGAAATCTTCCAGGAAACGCATGTGCAACCTAAGAGAAGGGCCCTCAAGCAGAGAAAGTCATGGTGGCAGCAGGGTTCCGTGGCTGTCCCTGTGCCCTCCGTGGCACAGCCTGTGGAGCTGCTCTAAGGCCTGCGTGGGCAGAGCCAGGGGACAGGGTGGGAGTCTGTGGCTGATGTGCCGGCGGCTGGGTCTCTGCCAAAGAGAAGTGAGCCCGGATCTCCCCTCCCCCTGCACCCTTAGAAGTCATAAGGGGACACAAAGATGGTGACCTTTGACATGTGGTTGGTCTGGAAAGAGCGGTCCAGGTATTCGGACATGTCCACGTCCACCTCCAGCGTCTGCGGCCCTTCCAGGGGCTGGATGAGGATCAGCTCCCCCGTCTGCCGGTCCGAGCGCTGCATCACGAAGTGGCCGCGGCTGTTCCCGCCCACGATCCCAAATCGAAGGCTGTTGGGTCCAGGCCGGCCTGGCACAGAGGCCGTGGTGGCCATGCGGAAGAGCGTAAGGGGAGTCTGCAGGTTGGAGGGCAGGGAGAGGTAATGGAAGGAGACGGTCTTGGGCAAGTGGCGGCACGGTCTGCTGTCCATGGGGCAGGGGTTTCGCTCGCACTGGCTGGAAACACAGAGGCCAAGAGTCAGCCGCGGGGAGACCAGCGAGCGGGTGCTCTGACCTGGCTCATCCAGCCCACCTGATCTCTTGCAGAGGCCAGAAGAGTGACCTCTCCCAGCCTCGGGGGACTCTGCTGTCACGTAGGCTAGAGCTCCAGGCACGTGTGGCTGGCGTGGGTGTGGTCGGGGAAGGGGTGCTCTCCCAACTGACTCTCCTGCTGCAACATGCATGTGTTGACAGGAGCTCTGGGCTACGTACAGACATGACAATGTCTCTTTCTGGCAGTGCTGGGAATTGAACCCAGGGCTCACACCTGCATGAAATGTGCCCTACCACTGACCCACATCCCCGTCCCTACTGCCGTCAGTTTGTTTGTGAGGCCATACTTGGTGGTACCCAAGGCTTACTTGTGGCTCTGTGCTTAGGGATCACTTCTGGCAGGGGTGAGTGGACCTAATGTGGCGCTGTGTCAGCTGTGTGTAAGGCAAGCACCTTACCCACTGTACTTTCTCTCTGGCCCCTATTATATTTTCACAGAAAAATGAAGTGCAACTGTCTAACACTGGTGCTGCTGCTGTTCAGACCCCAGGAGTTAGCGAGTTCCACTGCACGTAGATGTGGAGAGAGTTCCTTAAAGTGGGTAACGCTGCCTCCCCAAACCATCTCATCTTAAGAAAACTGCTTTTGCTGCTTCTATGCCTTCTCAAACGTGAAAGGCAGATCTGCCTATTCGGTGATGGGACTCATCCCGGTGATGCAGGGCAAAGAGTAACTGTAGGTGTTCATCAGGGATGTCCCCAAAGGCAGGACACTGTCCCTTCACTAGGTGAATACCGAGGAATTTGCTGGTGGTTCATACCATGAACTGCCATCTCCAGTTCCACCAAGTTTCTCCTACTTTCTAATCTGCTAAAGCCCTGAGCCCCCGCCTCAGGCAATTCAAGCATCACCGGTTCAGGCAGCAGTAATCAGTAGCTTGGGAAGTCAATTCTGAAAGACAGTTTGGGGGGTTCTTTGAGGAGGAGATATGGCACATCTCGAACAGCACATTACCCCTTCTTCGGGGGGAGCAGGAATCTTTATGTCTCAAGCTCTGATGCTACTAGGCGTCAAACCTCCTTGTATTTGCTGCCTCTAGCCGCCACCCTCAGAGGCCCTCCCTGACAGCACCATCCTGGGATGGATACAGCCCCGTCATCCTCCATGTTAGCAGAGGAGAACCTGGAGGATTCCTGTCGGGGTAAACTGGGTTATTAGGGCTCCAAGCAGAAGTGAGTTTCAAAACCAGTGAAGGGATCTGAGCTCCCGAAGCCAGACTACCAACTCCCGCCATTCACCTTTCTTTAGACAGTCATCTTCTCCCAAGAGCCTCCAGGAGAGCCCAGCCCGGCCACCCTGAAGGCCTGGCTGAGGGGGTGTGCCAGCCCCACCATGCCCATACGTACAAGGGGGACGTCTTCACATAGCTGACGTTGCTACTGCCCTCGGGACACTGTGGGCTGACGCACTGGAAGCCTCCTCCAGTGTTGATGCATGTGGTCCCGGGGGGACACACCTGCTGTGGACTCACGCACTCATCGATATCTGAAACACAGGATGGCCGGTGAGGGCAGACCACGCGCAAAGGGCCCACACTGGCGCAGGAATGTGGGCTTCCATTTATGTGGACTGCCTCAATACCCAAAGCTTGTTCTTCAGGCAGGAAACCCGGTTGCCTCTGACCATCTGCAGTCCAGCTCTTGTGTCAGTCAGCAGACCCCTGCTGGGTTCGCGCCTCCCTGGATTCTTTCCTTCCTTCCCTGAGGCTCTGTACTCTCTGCTGCTAACCATGCGACTCTCTGCTTTGCCTCTCCCAAGGGCTCTGAAGTCCCCTCCATAGCTGTTCTCATGCCCTCTAAGCTTCAGATCCGCCGTACTTTCCTCTGGGAGAGCGCACTCCTGCCCATGTGAATTGCCCGGCTGGAGGCTGTTTCCTTCCATGCATGAATAGCAACTGGGTGGGTGGGCAGATGCGTGGACGGATGGATGTATTGATGGACAAGCAGATGGGTAGATGGACACATGTGTGAACAGATGGATAGATGAACAGATGGACAGATGGGCAGGTGGAAGAAGGGGTGGATGGGTGGATGGATGGACAGAGGAATTAATGGATAGACAGAAGGATGGGCATATGGATGGACAGATGGATGGGTAGACGTATGAGTGGCAGATGGATGGTGGCTATATAGATGCCTTCTACTCTATTCCTGGTTACCTACTCCTCTGAGACCCTGCAATGGATTCTTTCGAGTCATGTACCAGCTGGGGGGGGACACAGATGTGCCTTTCTCTTAGTGTGACCCACACTTGAAGATTCAGTTCTCTCCCTAGTAGAGAATGTTAGGAGGACCGACTCGGGTTGAAAACTGCTTGCCGAAAGTAGACTATAGACTGAACATGATGGCCACTCAATACTTCTATTGCACACTACAACATCCAACAGGAGAGAGAACAAAAGGGAATGCCCTGCTTCAGAGGCAGGGTGGGGTGGTGGGGTTGGGGTGGGGGTGGGGGTGGTGGGAGGGATACTGGGAACATTGGTGGAGGAGAATGGGCACTGGTGGAGGGATATAAACAAAATGCAAACATGAAAGTTCATAAGTTTGTAACTGTACCTCACAATGATTCACTAATAAAAAAAAAAAAAAGATTCAGTTCTCTCCCAGAGACTGACTGAAACACTGGAGTTCCAGGGATGAAGTCTGGGTTAAACAACTGGAAACCCTCCTTTGTGCAGCTTGACTATCTGCTCGTGTCAAGATTGACCTATATGTGCCTCTTAATACTTGTATCTGTCCTAAGGGGCAGTGTGAATATAGGAGAGTGCTAATAATAGTTGTCATAAGAGTGAACGCAAATACGCAATAGCCCCAAATATCCTATGTACTCCTAAGTGTGTGGTGAATACCGTGGCTGTACCTGTGCCACAGAGACCAGACTGGGAATATATGTGTTCCACATGCCCACACCCTGTCTGCTGCTGATAACTGACTGTTGGAAGGGTCCTCAGCCTCCCAATCTACCAGCTGTGTCTACAACCTCCTACCTTGCATACAATCTCTTGTTGCACTGGGCCCTCTCCATGCTGCTATGGGTACAACTTGCTAGTTAGAGAAACTGACACCTCTAGACTGCATTTTCTGGTTCCCAGTGCCAGACTCCCTCCAGCATCACTAGATGTGACCCAAAAAGCTGAGGGGTAGGGGGATGTAGCCATAACTGATTTTAAACCAGTTTCTAGAGCATGTGTAGAAAACAGTACTCTGATTTTAATTTTGCTTCTCTCTTTACTAAATTCCAAATACATGTTAGCTCACATATTCCCTAGCTGCATAATGAGATGCAAATGGTATGTGTGACATACAAGCAACATGTATTTATTTCTTTTTTATTTGGGGCTGACACCCAGTGGTACTCAGGGGTTACTCCTGGCTCTGCACTCAGGAATTACTTCTGGCAGGATTGGAGGATGCTAAGGACCAAACCTGGTTCAGCTGTATGCAAGAAAAGTGCCCTACCCACTGTACTATCTTTCTGGCCCTGCAATATGTAGTTCATGTGTAACTTCAGTATCACTCAAATCCTGCTAATGTATCCATACTCCCATGCATATTCATTCCCTTTACCCAAGACCTGGTGCATGACGCTCTCCTTTGAGAATCCCACTTTTGGGTGTATACTATTACTATAATAGCGCCTTCTGCTTTTATCTACACCATCTTCTTGAATTCTTTCTCCACAGGAAGACAAGAGCCTGGACACCAGGGGGTATCAAACTAAAATCTTTTCTTTCCTATCTCTGTTAAGAGTAAGAACTTGGCCTTGCCTGGGATTCTCTGAACGTTAGATTGCAGGAACTCAGACCCAGGCTGTGCAGATCTAGTGGAACTTAGCACAATCTTAGGGCTGCCTCCGGGGGACTGTCTGTGAAGGAGCTCGCACTGTGTCTCAAGTTCTCCTCCTCTGCCTCTGACTTCCCCAGAAACTACTCTGGAAACATCAATTTGGGTTAAAACTGCTTTCACACTTTCTGGACCTAAGAGTTCCATTTTACCCTAACCTAGACTCCTCAGGGTGGTAGAGGTTAGTTCTCAGACACGTAGACGAAGTGCACGTAGGTATGGTGTGAAGAACACTGTATGGGCCAGGTAGGGTACTGGCCTGCCCTGCGCAGGAACTCACCTGAGTCCTTATCTCTGGGGCCTCCCCCAAGTCTGATTGCTGACCGCTCCACGGCATATGTGCACATGAGGCTGTCCCTGCTGTCCTTTTGTTGATTGGTTTTTTTTAGAGGGGGAGGGGCTTCTGGGTTCACACTTGGCAATGCTCAGGGGTTACTTCTGGCAGTGCTCAGGAGGCCATGCCCTACCCACTGTACTATCGCTCCAGCCCCCTCATTGACTGATTTTTTGCCACACCCAGGCACACTTTGGGGGCTATCCTCAGAGGTGCGTGGGAAACCATGTGGTGCCAGAGGTCGGACCTGGGCTTCCTGCATCCCAAGCATGTGCTCCAGACTGTCAGGCCACTCCTGGCCCTGCCTTTTAGAGGCCAATGTGCTGGTCTCTATAGGGAGCAATGTAGAGGGGCACTGTGCCAGGAGCCTACTTGTCACCTCCAGGCTGCATGGCATGATGACCAGCTGACTGTCCTGCCTTTGAGTTCAGACCTCACTGAAGGCATAGCTAAGGGAGGATGGGATCCAGTCTTGAAAAGGTACCAGAGGGGCCGGAGCGATAGCACAGTGGATAGGGCATTTGCCTTGCACACAGCCGACCCAGGTTCGATCCCCGGCATCCCATATGGTCCCCCAAGCACTGCCAGGAGTAATTCCTGAGTGCAGAGCCAGGAGTAACCCCTGAGCATCGCTGGGTGTGACCCAAAAAGCAAAAAAAAAAAAAGAAAAAGAAAAAGTACCAGAACAGGCCATTTGACACAATATTAAATAACTCATTTTTCTATTTATATGGAGGGCATTGTAGGCTGAGAGGATCTTTTGAAATATATATATATACACACATATGCATGTGCATATATATGTATATATATTATATGCATGAGTATGTATATATGTATGTATATTTGTGTGTCTATATATGTATAGTTGTATGTATATACATGTATATATACATATATGTGTGTATATGTATGTGTATTTGCATGTATATACTGAGGAGCTGGAGCAATAGTACAGCAGGTAGGGAACTTGCCTAGCACAGGACCAACCCAGGTTCAATCCCCGGCATTCCATATGGTCCTTTGGACCCCTCTAGGAGTGATCCCTGAGTTCAGAGTCAGGAGTAAGCCCTGAACACTGCCAGGTGTGACCCCAAAACCAAAAAATACATTGAGTGTATCTGAGACTTTGACGCCGTTGATACCCTTCCTCCTCCCTGTTCTGAGGTCGTGGAGTTCCCAGGAGTAGAGATGTGCTCCCCAGTTCTGCTGGCCCCTACGTGATACTGACCTTCACAGCTCTTCTCATCCCCCAGGATCCGGTACCCAGGGGGGCAGCTGCAGCGGTAGGATCCAGGGGTGTTCACGCAGGCATGCATGCAGAGCCCGAGCAGCCCCTCCTGTCCATAGAGCTCGCACTCGTTCACATCTGGGGACAGAAACGCCCAGTTTGACACCGGAAGTTAGCCTTGGTTCACAGACCCACCTGCACTCTCTGAGCCTTATCTTGGGATGAGTCAGAGGGTGCTCTGCTCTGATAAAATGATGCCTTCAGCACCCACTGGCCCGCTCCAGGTTTGAATCCCCCTCATCTGAGTTGCTTATAACTTGGGAACTTGAGAGATCAGGAGAAATTAGTACAAGTGGGTGAGTCAGTAAAGCTAAGGGCCTCGAGAGACGAGATAAGGAACGAGTCTCTGGTCCCCCCTCAGCTTCCAGCAGGCTGCATGCAGCCCCGCCTTTCAGTCTTCTCCTCGCCACCTGCCCCTGTGATTCCCGCTAGGTTTGAGGAGACAGGGGCTCCAGGCTCTTCGGAAATGAGGATGCACAGTTCAGGTGTGGACAGGCCAGGCCTGGAGTGGGGGTGAGAGCTCGCTTTCTTGCAGGGGGAGCTCAGAGCTTGCTTTCTTGCAGGGGGCGGTTAGGCATTGGGGGCGTGGAAAGGCTTGGTGCGCGGTTTGGGGGGCCGGGCACGAGCAGGGAGCGCGGTCTGGTGGCCCTGGCTTGCCTCCCACCCCGCCCAGGCCCAGCCCGCCTACCCTGGCAGACGCCGTCGCCGGCGGGGGCGCCGCTCAGGTGGAATCCCGCCTCGCAGCTGCAGTGCTGCGCGCGCTCCACCTGCGCGCAGCGGGGCGCGCGGCTGAAGGCGGGGCTGCTGGCCTCGGGGGCGGCTGCGGGGAGAAGACACACTCACTGCCCGGCCCTGGCACCCCTTTGGGGAGGGGGCTCGCCCCTTCTCGGGGCTCCCTCTGGAGTACGGAAAGGAAAGACAAGTCATTGACCACCCTTGGCGCCCGCCCCCAGGCTCCACGCACGGCGGACGGCCGCGGGCCAGGGTCACCCCGATACCCCCACCGCCCTTCACAGAGTCGCAAAAGACGTTTATTACTGAAAGACCTTTAAACGACAGCCAAATAGTAACAGGGCGTTGAAATTATGGAGTTTAAAACATCACTATTTGGGGGGGGGGGTCTTTTTTTGTCATCATTATTGGAACTTTTATAAAGTCTCTAAGTTCTGTGGTGTTGGAACACAAATCACTTTTTCTGATCATAAAAAAAAAAGTTCTTGAAAGTTTTTAAGGATTGAGGCTGGAGCGATAGCACAATGGGTAGGGCGTTTGCCTTGCACGCGGCCGACCCGGGTTCGATTCCCAGCATCCATATGGTCCCCTGAGCACCGCCAGGAGTAATTCCTGAGTGCAGAGCCAAGAGTAACCCCTGTGCATGGCCAGGTGTGACCCAAAAAGGAAAAAAAAGAAAAGTTTTGGTTTTTATTTTTGCCTTTTGGGTCACACCCAGCGATGCTCAGGGGTTACTCCTGGCTTTGCACTCAGGAATTACTCCTGGCGGTGCTTGGGGGACCATATGGGATGCCAGGGATTGAACCTGGGTCGGCCGCGTGCAAGGCAAACGCCCTACCCGCTGTGCTATCGCTCCGGCCCCAGAAAAGAAAGTTTTAAAGGATTTAGAGCACGCCTCTGCTTAGCAATTGGAGACTAGAGTACAGGAAGCACAAGAAACCAAATGATGCTCACAGGAAGTAAAACTCAGAGGACATCAGAAGCAGATTAGAAATAAATTCTTATTTTGTTTTGTTTTTTGGGGGGGCCACACACAGTGATGTTCGGGGGTTACTCCTGGTTTTGCACTCAGGAATTAATTACTTCTGGCTGTGCTCAGGGGACCATATGGGATGCCAAGAATTGAACCTAGGTTGGCAGAGTGCAGGGCAAGAGCCTTATCCACTATACTATCGCTCCAGCCCCTGAAGACATTGGAAGCAGATTTGACATTTTGGGAGGTTGGAGGAAGGGACATGGGGAGTTTCTGTTTCGTAGGGACTGTACGGGCTTTGAAGGTGAAGCATGTTTGGGAGATGGGTGGTAAGGATGTTGATTAGAACACTGATCACTATACTGATTAGCATGCTACTGACGAAAAAGGAGTCAAATGGTCAATTTTATGTCATGTATATTTTACCTCAACAGAATAAACATTATTCAACATCAAGCCAAGAGAGGCTCCTTGAAGGGGCTGGAAAGGCAGAGGCAGGGCTGATGGGAGGCAGGCTCTGGGCTGAGGGACCAGTGGGGCCAGAACCACACTGTGACTGAGCTGTATGTGGAAAGTGAGGGACACCGCTGGCAATACTCCCTCCCTCCTTCCCTTCTGGTGGGAGCTCCAGGGAGAGGCTTTATAGAAAGTGACTGCAGGGCTAAGGAATGATTTGCTGAAGCTGGGGACCGCGGGTCTTGAGGGGCTGGACAGGTTCATGTGGGTGGAAAGGAACCCATTGATTTTTTTTTTCCTATCTGTAAGTAAAGCTGCCAGGATGGTTCCACAAGGAACAAGGAGAGCTTCAGGGACTGGAGCCTTTGGGGGGCCTCTGGGCTCCCTGAGGGGCAGGCTTCTTCTGAGCAAGAACCAGCACGCTGGGGCCGGAGCGATAGCACAGCAGGTAGGGCGTTTGCCTTGCACGCGGCCGACCCGGGTTCGATCCCCAGCATCCCATATTGGTCCCCCAAGCACTGCCAGGAGCAATTCCTGAGTGCAAAGCCAGGAGTGACCCCTGAGCGTCGCTGGGTGTGACCCAAAAAGCAAAAAAAAAAAAAAAAAAAAAAAAAAAGAACCAGCACGCTGACTTACTGAGCAGAACCACATGAAGGCACAGGAGGCTGCAGCATCACTCGACACCTAGCCTCTTCCTCCTCCTCCTCCTCCTCCTCCTCCTCCTCCTCTTCATCCTCATCCCCCTCATCTTCATCCTCCTCCTCCTCCTCACTCTGCTCCTCCTCCTTCTCTTCCTCCTCCTTCTCCTCTTCCTTCTCCTCCTCCTCCTTCACCTCCTTTCCCTCCTTCTCCTCCTCCTCCTCCTCCTCTTCATCCTCATCCCCCTCATCTTCATCCTCCTCCTCCTCCTCACTCTGCTCCTCCTCCTTCTCTTCCTCCTCCTTCTCCTCTTCCTTCTCCTCCTCCTCCTTCACCTCCTTTCCCTCCTTCTCCTCCTCCTCCTCCTCATCTTGCAGAATCAGGGCTCAAATCCAGGTCTCCCTCATGGGAGGCCCACACTTCACCATTGACCCAGGGACAGTATTCAAAGCAAACCTCAGGCAGGGGTCCAAGGCCAGGGCAACAAACACTGAAAGCGACTGTTCTCCTCACTGTGTTGACCACCAATTCTCCCGCCACCCACAGAAACACCACACAAAAATCGAGACAACCAGAAAGGATGCTGCAGGCTATTCTGGCAAGGAGAGCTTTTGGGTTTCTCTTTTCCATATAAGAAATGCGTGGGGGGCTGGAGAGATAGCACAGCGGGTAGGGCGTTTGCCTTGCACGCGGCCGACCCGGGTTCAAATCCCAGCATCCCATATGGTCCCCTGAGCATGGCCAGGGGTAATTCCTGAGCGCAGAGCCAGGAGTAACCCCTGTGAATCGCCAGGTGTGACCCAAAAAGCAAAAAAAAAAAAAAAAAAAAAAAAGAAATGCGTGGGAAATTCCACCCATTCTCCAGAGTCCCGTCAGCAGATCTACTTGCCCTCTGCAAAAGCAACCACGGTTGGACGGACTCCTAGGCCTTCTGGTTTGGGCTATGCTGGGCCTTGAGCATCTCTGATAACCTCTTTAGCTGTTATATGCCTAGCTATCCAGCCCTGGAAATACCTGGGCCTACTCCAATAGCCACTGACTTATTTTGCTTTTTTTTTTTTTGGCTTTGTTTGCTTTGGGGCCACCCTGGGCAGTACTGAGGTGACTGAGCTCTGCACTCAGGAATCACTCCAGGTGGTACTAAGAGGACCACATGGGATGCCAGGGATCGAACACAGGTCAACCACATTCAAGGCAAGTGGCCTCCCCACTGTACTATTTCTCTGGTCCCTACCCACTGACTTCTCAGGATGGGTGGGAGCTGCTGAGAGGAGCGACATGCTGAGACAGTGTCCACCAAGTGAGGTGACAGCAGCGAAGAGACTTCCCACCTCAAATTCTGATCTGGGGGGCTGGAGCAATAGCACAGCGGGTAGAGAGAGCGTTTGTCTTGCACGCAGCTGACCTGGGTTTGATTCCCAGCATCCCATATGGTCCCCTGAGCACCACCAGGGGTGATTCCTGAGTACAGAGCCAGGAGTAACCCCTGTGCATCACCAGGTGTGACCCAAAAAGCAAAAAAAAAAAAAGTCAAATTCTGATCTGGGAAGTTTTCAGGCTCAGAGTCAGTCTCTGCAATCGTATATCCATCCGAAGAGCTAAAGTCGATCCCAGGTGACCACCTTGGGGAACTAGGGCGATCTGTCTGCTCTCAAGGACCCAGGGCTGAGCTCCGAGCTGGCAGCTGGGGGTGGCCCAGGAGAAGGGTTTTCTCTCCACACTCTCACAGCCCCATAGCAACTACTCACCAGTCTGGGTCTGATGCTGACAGCGACTTCCTGTCCTTCCCTGAGGACAAATGCATTTGTACTGGCTGATTCCTTCCACGCAAGTTCCGCCGTTTTGGCAGGGCTGACTGGAGCATTCGCTGATATCTAGTTAAAGAAATACTTTTCAAATACAAGGGTGTGAGTTCAAATTCATTTTTGGGGTGGGGCGGAGGTGGGGGGTGAGGTAAGTCACACCCAGCTACGTTCTTGGGCTACTTCTGGATTTGTGCTCAGAAGACCTCGACGTGGTGACGGGGGATCAAACTTGGGTCAGCCACCTGCAAGGCAAGCGCCTTATCTCCTGTCCTTGCTCTCCACAAGTTCTATTCTAAAACAACAATTGCAATAACAAAATTAGGGAATGGAGGTCGGAACCATAGTATACTTGCCTTGCACATGGCCATTCAGGGTTTGACCCCTGCACGCCGTATATCATATGGGCACTGAGCACTGCCAGGAGTGATTCCCAAGGGCAGAGCCCGGAGTAACCACTGAATGTTGCCAGGTGGATCCCAAAACCAAAACCAAAAAAATAAAGAGGACTGACTTTCTTTACATGGTAGAATGACTCTAGCTTCCCACTTCACTCTCTGCCCTTGTCACTGTCCCTTCCACAAGAGCTGGGAGGGGGGAAATGGGGAGATGTAGCCCACACTCCCTTCGGCAAGTCTCTGAATGTACTTTGGCACACCTGGAGTTCTGCCTCGAGGCGCTGTTCAATCATCAGCCATGTGGTCATTTGCAGTCTAGACAGAGGCCATGGCATGCACCTGGCTGCCTTTGAATCAGCTACACCCCCACCGCCAACAGTGCTTCTATCAGCCAACACGCAGGTAGAATTCCTTTGGAGCAAGAACCCAATTCCCAAGAGTCATGAGAGAGCGATGACCCAGCCTATCAGCATGCCCGGAGACGGAGGAATTCAACTCTTCCCAAGAATTCTCTTATGCATGACATTTCCTGTGGGACCAGAGAGGAGTTTCTCTTGATAGTGTTTAATATTAGAAAAGGAAAAGGTTCTACTTGACCGTAGACACAACAGTCCTGATGCCAAGCTTTGTCTATAGACAGATACTTAGTTACACACTTAAGCATGTATAGATTTCCCTCTCGTTATATTCCTTTGCTTTCCCATTCTTTTTTGGTACTCTCCTATTTTCCTACAATAAAGTTTAACATTTTCTAACTGGGGCTGGAGCGATAGCACAGCAGTAGGGTATTTGCCTTGCACATGGCTGACCCGGGTTTGATTCTTCCATCCCTCTCAGAGAGCCCGGCAAACTACCGAGAGTATCTCGCCCGCACGGCAGAGCCTAGCAAGCTACCCGTGGCATATTTGATATGCCAAAAACAGTAACAAGTCTCAAGATGGAGACATTACTGGCGCCCACTGGAGCAAATCAATGAGCAAAAGGATGACCGTGACAGTGATTTTCTAACTAGAAAAAATAAAACTCATCTGAAATATGTTTGTGAGGAATTCCTTCAGCACACAGCGCCCAAGCTGTGTCCACTGGAGGAGTGGCTGTCGGCTCACTGACTGGGCCACGGCCTGTGGGGAGGAAAGTTGGGGATGTCCTATCCCACGAGGCCATCGAGAGCAAGGGAAATGTCCTAAGGCTGAGGAGAACCGCAGCCCTGCACGAGAGCGGCGGGTGGAAGGGCCTCTGGTTTCCCACGAGGCCCTTCATCACTGGATGTTCTGTGGATGACGCTATGGTTTCTATCCATCACTGATGTCCCAGGGACTTCAAATGCTGCTGGCCTGGGGGAGGGTTCATAGCAGACCCCAGTGACCTCAGCCTGGAGTGCTCGCCCACCAACATGCTGCTCTCAGGGGGCCAGATTTCCAGGAATGTGTCGGGGAGGACGCAACACAAATGCCACTGTGCCTGGAAGCACGGTATCTCCCGGGGGTGAGGGGAGTCTGACCAGTTATTAGGCCGCAGGATTGAGGGCAGAATGCCAAAGAGTGGGAACATGTGTGTCTTTCATCTGGGCCTGGCGCCACAGATCCCTCCCACGGGGCCTTCTGAAGAAGGTGGTGAGCCGGGCACCCGGCTGCACCTGGCCAATATCAGTAGGGGGAGGGTAGGGGGTCACTGGCCCAACAGAAACCCACCCACTTCCCAGGATCCTATGCCCTATCTCTGTCTGGACCTTGTAGGATTTTCTAAACAGGCTTCTCGAAGACTTCTCTTCCCTTCCCCTTCCCCTTTCACCCTTCTCTTCCCCTCCCTTCCCCATCACTTCCTCTTATGTTTTCATCTAGTGTCTAGTGAACACTTCCAGGGGCCCTGAAACCAATAAGGTGTTTTACAGACACCATCTGTTTATTTCCTTATTTATTTATTGGTGGGGGTATGTCTAGAGCCACACCCAGGGGTGCTCAGGGCATACTCCTGGTTCAGCACTCAGGGATCACTTTTGGGAGAGCTTGGGGAACCTTATGGGATGTCAGAAATAGAACCTGGGTCAGCTGCATGCAAGTCCAGACCCCTCAACCTGATTTTATCTTTAATTTTCTTGTGTTCTGTCTTCTTGGTTTTTCTTTTTTCTTTTTGGGTCACAGCTGGTGAATCACAGAGGTTACTCCTGGCTTTGCACTCAGGAATTACTCCTGGCAGTGCTCAGGGGACGATATGGGATGCCGGGAATCAAACCCGGGTCGGCTGCATTCAAGGCAAACGCCCTATCTGCTGGGCTATCACTCCAGTCCTGTGTCTTCTTGTTTTTAATTTTCCATTACTTCCACCACTTGTTTTCTAAGGAGTTCTAATTTTTACTTATTCTGTCCTTTCATAAGTTTATGTCTTTCAGTTTTGTTCTTTGGGGCTAGGCCACTGTCCTCAAAGGGCTGGAGCTCAGCCTTGCCCAGATTCAGTCCTCAGCACTGTACCCCACCCCTTGCCCCCAAGGGGTACCACAAATCATAGCCCTGGACATGAGCATGGGACCATCTGGCCCTGTCGACCAAGCATCACCAGGAGTGACCCCCAAGCTCAGGGTACCCTAGTATTTCTGGGGAGGTCCCTGCAAAAATAAATGAACTAATTTATATTTTGTTTCCAACTTGTTTAGAAATATTAGGGACATATCTTTCTGGAATTTCCTCATTATAGACTTTATTCTCTGTTTTCTTACATGAATTGTTTGGAATTTAACCAGAGTTCCTTTATCTTACTCATGTTTCAGTGAATCAAGTTTCCCCACATAACTCTTCCAACAAACAGCCTGCCTCTCAGGCTCCCATTGTCGCTGTGTTCTTCAAAGCGGTTCACCCACATTCTCTCCCAGTTCTCCCTTCCCCAGCTTCACTGATCATCCTCTTACATACATTTCCACTCTTGGATTATCCTTCCACAGTCCCCTAAGTATTGGGGATTTTTCATGAAAAACTGGGGTGGATCCTAGAGACTAGATTTCTCTGGCCATGGCATTTCCTGCTTGAAAAGATGAACCCTCACCCCCAAGAAAACAGCCCTGGGGAGCTGGTACTGAGGTGGGTCCTAATTCAACTATATAATGTAAGGGAAACAGAAAGGAATCCTTTGGTTTCCAGGTAAAAAAGTCTAAGATAGTTATGATGTCAACAATGGGCTCAAAACAGAAGAGAGAGCAGGACATACACAAGACCTTCAGGAAGAAGACGAGGACCAGAGCTCAGCTAAATGACTCTGTAGGATGCAGTCAGCAATATTAAAACTATGGAAACCAACCCATTCTCTTCCACCAATAAAATTCAAAGGACTATGGGGTTGGGAGAAGGAGAAGATAATCAATTTTTAAAAAAAAATCTAAGGGGCTGGAGCAATAGCACAACAGGTAGGGCATTTGCCTTGCATGCAGCCAACCCAGGTTCTATTCCCAGCATCCCATACGGTCCCCTGAGCACCACCAGGGGTAATTCCTGAGTGCAGAGCCAGGAGTAACCCCTGTGCATCGCCGGGTGTGACCCAAAAACAAAAAAAAAACTAAGAGGGAGGGGCTGGAGTGGTAGTACAGTGAATAGGGCACTGTCCTGGCATGTGGCTAACCTGGGTTCTGTCCCTGGCATTCCATATGGTCCCCCAAGACCTGCCAGGAGTGATTCCTGAGCACAGAGCCAGGACTAAGTTCAAAACACAGCTGGATGTGATCCCAAAATACAAAATGAATGAAAAGATCTAAGAGACCTAACCAATGATAATATTTAGACCCTAGATGGATCCGAGTTCAAAGTGTGTAGAGGCAAAGTATAAGTATACAAATCACCAGATCCAGTGTGGGATGCCGACTATAACACAGTTAAAAATGTAACTGTCAAGGAGTCAGGCTGCAGGGTAGAAGGGAATCTGGGGAGATGGGCCTGGAGGTGGAAACATTGCATGCTTGAAGTCCCACTGTAAATAATCACATCAATCATGGTAGCTAAATAAAACAGAGGGGTAAATATATGAAACAAGTAGAGAAATGTTTTACCTTAAGTAGATATTAACACGTTTTCTTGAGCCCAAAAGAATAGTACAGGGGCTTAGGTCACCTGTCTTGTTTTTTTTTTTTTGCTTTTTGGGTCACACCCGGCGATGCACAGGGGTTACTCCTGGCTCTGCACTCAGGAATTACTCCTGGCGGTTGTCAGAAGACCATATGGGATACTGGGAATCGAACTCGGGTTGGCCACGTGCAAGGCAAACGCCCTACCCGCTGTGCTATCGCTCCAGCCCCAGGTCACCTGTCTTGTAAGTGTATGGTCATGAGTTCAAATCTCTAGTGTCCCCTCGTATATCCAGTGCCATCCTGGCTGCTCTGCTCTTTGCCATCCCTGGCACCATAAGGAATTTCTGGCCACACTGAACCCAGGTATGTGCAAGCACCAAAAAACAGGTACATTCCCCAGCAGTCATGTTTGCAAGCCCCAAAGTCAACGGGGTGCAAACATTAGTGAACACCTGGTCAAGTTGAGTATCACAACCTGATGGGTGATTCTCGGTGAACAGCACAGCTCAGAATGTGTGAACACCTGTGCCAGGCGTGTGGGCAAGCCCTATTCACTTCCACAAGACTGACAGCAGCAATGAAGGGAACAGGGAGAGGCGCTGGGGAGGGACTTTTTAAAAAGTGAATACCAGTAGGGGCTGGGGTGACAGTACAATGGGTAGGACATCTGCCCTTCATGTGGCCAATCTGGGTTCAATCCCTGGCACCTTGTATGGTCCCCTAGTCTGCCAGGAGTGATTCCTGAGTGCAGAGCCAGGAATAAACCCCAAACAGCACCAGGAGAAGCCTAAAATAACAAAACAAAACAAAAATGACTTGGTATTATTTATGATCATGAAAACCCTGAAACAAACAGACAAATTGTTAAAAAAAAAAGCATAGAGTATGTCTCAGGAGGAAGTGTTTCTCCATTAGTAAGTCATGATAGAGAGATTTGCTTTATGCTAACCCTGTACACAGGTTTGAAGCTTGCATATCCCTGACTGGGTAAGAGTAGGAGAGAGTTATTCACGCGAGCAGGAGTGGTGTTTCAGTGCAAGACTCTGAGGATGAGGTGCAGCTCAGGACCTGCTGGGGGTTACCTCGGCCTCCCTGTCAGGGCTGGGAGCAATGCTCAGGGGCACATGTGGTGTCAGGGATCACTCTGGTTATGTATTACATTTGTTCATTTCTTCGTCTATGCCACAGGCTCTCCTTCCACAGGTCTTTGTCCATGTTGCAACTCTTCCCTTTGATTGCATATGCCTTGTGCCACCTTACATCTGGTGGTCACATGACTAGATCTTCTTCATCCTGAGTCTCAGCCTCGGGTCACCCCCTTACAGTGATTACCCACAGGTCCTCTTCCTCATGGCATTTATTCTCAGCCTCATGTGATGTCCCTCCAAAGCACTTACTAGTCGTGGAGCCAATGTAGCTTTGTGTTTGGTTCCAGTTTGGGTTGCTTCCTCCTTACAGTGTGAACCCTGGAAAGTTGGGCAGTGTTTGGAGGCTCCCGCTGAGCCCCCAGCACTTGGTACGCTGTTTTGTACATAGGTGGTGCTCAGAGAAGACTGGTATAGTGCATTAACAGAAGTCAAGGAAGGGGAGTGAGTGAGTGAGTACTACATACACTCACATGTTATTTTTCTCATGGTGTGAAAGTAAGTCTTTATTTCTTATGCATTTTTCCTTTAGTTGTCCATGTAGTCAAAGGGACAAGGCTATGAGGAACATGAGGCTATGACTCCTCCCATTCAGAAAGCCTCAAATCTTCAAATTATGCCTTTCAGAAGAAAAAAAAAATGAGGAAAGGAAAAAAAAATGTCTATGGAGCCAAATGGGCTGCTTTCTGTTGTGGAATTCTGGAGCCTACCTGTGTAATTATGTGCCATTTCCTTTTTAGGCAAAGTTGGATTCGTCACCTTCTTTCCAAGCAATTGACTGCGGATGGAGCAAGGAGCAATGAAGATACTGCCAAGTTTTGCATTGGCGCTGGCATTCTGGAGCTTGCCTCTTCTGTAATTTAGAAATGTTTTCCTCCCCCTCATGGTAACTGCAAGACTGCAGCCTTCAGAAATGAGTTGGACGCACGCAGTCATGACTGGTAAGATCTAGAACCATGGGGGAGGAACGTTCTTCCATGGAACCTTCAGACTGCTGGAGTAAAGCCTGTGTCCTGCCCATACCCTTAATACAATCAGCACGGGAACCAAATAGCAGAGATAAGTCCTATATCTCACCTGACAAGGTTGGGAAGCCCCTTTTGAGGCTCAGATTGGACATGGCATCACTAATCAACACAGCCTTGCTGGGAGCAGAGGTGGCCACGCAGCCCTGCCTGCTCACTTGGCAGGGGGCTAAGCTCCGAGGTTGCACGTCGAAGTGATCTGCTCTATCATCACAGAAGATGATCCCTCCTCTGTCTCCCCCAGCCTACAGGAGGCTTCATGCCCAGCATCTTGAGAGCTCTGAAGTGGTCTAGCAAAAGCCCCTAAAAAGATGCCACTCTTAAGTCCCTATTTCAAAGTTCTAAGGGGCTGAGGCCATCCCTGTCAGAACAGTCAGCTGTACAGTCCCTGCTGGCACCATCCGTGGAAACCAGGACACTTTAAAGGCCTCAGTGTAGCTCAATTCTGCTGTCCAGAACCCAGAATTGGCTGCACATTTCCTGCTCATCCACCTCCCCAAATTAACTCATCTCTAGAAAGCAAAAACGTCCTATCTCAGCCTAGAGACACATAATAAGGGTCTCCCCAAGGCTGTGCTAAGCGGGTCTATCTCTGGAGGCTTTCTCTGTGTCAGTTGGACCAGTCAAACTTACATGGGCCGGAGAGATAGTATACTAGGGTTACATGTTACGTGCGCTTGCCTTACATGTTGCATGGTCCCAATCCCTGGGACCACATATGACTCCCTAGAAAGGAGCCAGGAGTAAGCCCAGAGCACAAGTCATCTGTCCCCGTCCCCCCTACCTCTGACAAACAAACAAATAAACGTACTTTTCTCTGCCTTAACTTTCTAGCTCTCCCAGTCACTTCTTTACCACTCACCTCTCATACCAAGAGTGCTGGATTCAAGTTTCTCCTCCCCCTGAAAGCTAATCATCAGAACCGAGGCAGACAGACGGGGCTGGGTATCGAGGAACATGTACACCGGGGCCTGAGCAGAGCGGGATGTATAGGTCAGCTTAGCCCAGGCAAGTTCTTCTATTGTGGGTGCAACAACCCTCCCCCACACAAACCAACACTAACCAGCTACAGGACCTAGCAAGTGAATGCAGAGAGGCAGCAGCAGGGAGGCAGGCTACTGGACTCAGCGGCATGCTCCTGCAGCCAGGGAGGGGGCATTCATCAGGCAGAAAGTCTTCGTAGGAGGGGCCCACCCTATCTGGACTCCTGCTGGGTGTGGAGGGGTGAGTCAGGGCCGTGGGCAGGAGGGACCCTACCTCTGCAGCGGGGCTGCTCCCCTGTCCAGGTGCCATTGGGAAGACACAGCACGCTGCTGGGCCCGAGCAGCTGGAAGCCAGGGTTGCAGGTGAAGTGGACTTCGTGATCCACGAAGTACTTGCTGCCAAACTTCCTGCCATCGGGAGGCGTGTGCAGAGCTGGGCAGGAAACTGCAAGGAGAAAAGGCAGAAGAGCCACTGAGACACCACTCGTGACATGACTGTCATCTGCAGGAGGCCCTCCGATGAGTGTTGGGCGTCTGCTCAGACCAGATCAGACCGCACATTTCATTTCACTTCATTTCATTTTATTTTTTCATTATTTTTAATGTGATATTTTATTTTATTTCACTTTTTAAAAATTGTAATAAAATGTTTCACTTTACTTTATTATCCTTTATGTGATTTTCTTTTATTTAATCTAATTTCCTTATTTTCAGTACAATATTTTATATTTGATTTTCTTCTACACTAATTTCACTTCATTTCACTTTATTTTTTATTTATTTCTAATTAAAAAAAAAGTTATCAGGGGCTGGAGCAATAGCACAGCAAATAGGGCTTTTGCCTTGCATGCGGCCGACCTGGGTTTGATCCCCGGCATCCTATATGGTCTCCCCAGCATTGCCAGGAGTAATTCCTGAGTGCATGAGCCATGAGTAGTAACCCCTGTGCATCGCCGGATGTGACCCAAAAGGAAAAAAAATTTTTTTTATCAGTGAATTACCATGAGGTATGGTTACAAACTTATGAACTTTCGTGTTAGCATTTCAGTCATACAATGATTGTTTACCCATCCTTCCACCAGTGCCCATTCTCCTCCACCAAAGTTCCCAGTACCCCTCCCTATTTCTAATTTTAATTTATTTCATTTCATTTTAGGATTCAGAGTCACACCTGGTGGTGCTCAGGGGTTATTCCTGGCTCTGTGCTCAGGACTGACCCTTGGCTTTCCCTCGGGGGACCATGTGTGGTGCTGGGGATGTGAAGCAGGGATGAGACTGCCTGCAAAGCCATGCCCTGGCCCCTGAAGTACCCTATTCCTCCGAGCCCCAGGAACTCTAAGTGCTAAGTCTCCCCACAGGCTCAGAGCCCCCTGCCGCTGGGTAAAAGGCAGGAGCCCGGGGTCAGAGGCAGAGAGTGGGTTTTTAAACATCCCTTCAAAGCAGGGACACTTGATGGCTCAAAGTCTAGCCCCCTGAAGTGGGTCCTATCCCGGGCCCTACCCCTCATCTCCTGAGCAGACTAGCCTCAGTCCTTCTGCCAGGACCTTTGGCCTTCTTGCCCATCTCTCTGACCTGACAGGACCTTTAGCCTTCTTGCCCGTCTCTCTGCCCTGAATCTCCTTTCTCCAGAACGTCTCCGCCTGACTTCTCACTCACCCGGTCTTACTCTCCCCTGCCAGCTGCTGTCTCCTGGACTCACTTAGACCTGTGCCAGGGCCTCTCTGTGGGAGCTCGCGCCACTAAGCCTCTGGAAACACTGACTTGGCGCATCTGTGGCTTCATCTGCACGCCTGTGGCTAGCGTGCTCCTGCAGCAAGCAGTGAGGGGCCAGGCCTCATGGACGGAGAAGAGCCGGGAGCCACTTGTGCTCTGCATGCCTTGAGAATGGGGTCTTAGAGGGTCTGAGTGGAGGCAGAAGGGAATGTGGGCCTGTGGGCCTGAGCACATGGTTGCCAGGTGCCAGAGAGGACAGGGAAACAGCACCCCAGGTGCAGAGGAAGCTGGTGCAGGTCTCCTAAAGGACAGCTGTGGGTGGGAGACAGAGGAGGGAGCCCAGGCCCCATCTCTGCAGCAAGAGGCCTGATCAGATCTGGACGGGGTTTAGCTGGAAATTCAGAGCCACTTCTAAAACACTTTAAAGTCAGCCCCAATGGCCTCTTGTAGAAACTCTTTTGGAGCCTTGAAAAAAAAATGTTTATTACCAGTTGCAGAAATTATTCCAGACCCTGGGCAAGGCATCGCAAAGGGGTACATGTGGGCCCAGTGCCTGCCCCAACAGAACCCTGGCAGCCAAAAACCTCCATACTCCATAACTGCTGCCATGCTTCCGGCCAGACTCCGTTGCTTGGGACAAGCCTCATCCAGAAATTAATATGACAGAAAACTGAAGTAAGCAGGTTTTGTGACTAAAACTTGTAGGCTTTCACAGAGTTGGGGATGGGCTACCTCCCCCTATCACCCTGTACTTCCAGAAGCGCTGGCAGTCACACACATGCCAAACCACCACCCAGTTAAAAAATTGAACTCAAGCTACAACACCCCTTTAAAATTTTTGTACTTCCTTGAATGAATAGCCACATGTGCGACCATGCAACATCTCAAACTCTACAACACTAATAAACCAGAAGTAGCACACCAGATTAGATGTGATGGAATGTCGAAGGCGACCAATCTTGATTAACAAAATGTAAACACAGAAGACTTAACCTATAACAACATCTTACTACTCTCTTATGAAATGGCTTAATGGCTCCATGGTGAGCTACAACAATCTTCACTAACTTCCTTCTAAGGAAACATTTTTGATCATTCTTCTAGGAAATGATTTATATCAAGAAATATAAAATAAATCATTGAAGGTCTGCTATGGGTGCAGTCTTAAAGGGTGGTTGGGAAAATTGGAGCAAATGGTGTGTGGGAATTGATGTTGGTATATTCAATGTCTGTAACAAAGCATCATGAGCAACTTTGTAAACCACAGCGTTTACATAGTGTAAGGGAAAAATAAAGTTTAAAAAATGTTCATTGTTACTTTGTGAGGGAGGTGTTTTGTTCTGGAGCACCCATGATACTCAGGGATTACTCCTGGCTCTGCATTCAGGAATTACTCCTGGTGGTGCTCAGTGGACCACAGCTAGGGATCAAACGCAGGTCAGCCTCATGCATGACAAGCACACTACCTGCTGTACTAGGGCTCCGGCCCCATGGAGTCTTAAACATGGAAATCAAAGCGTGGCTGAGCTGTGAGACACAATCACTGATCATGGCCATGGCCAGAGCCTGAGCTACATGCCGATAGGGGGGTTCCCTGGATCCTAGCAGTTCCTCCTATCCCCAGGTAGCAGGCAGACTATTGCAGCTCTGTCCCCAATGCCCATCTGTGTCCTTCATGGAGCAGCAGGTGACAGCTTGGACTGGGGAGAAGGGCAGGAGGCTCCCCACCAAGCCCTCTCAGTGTCCTTGCTGCTGGGGAACATCTGTCCATTGCTTCATCAACCCCCATTTAGCAAACCCCCAACTTGGCACCAGTGAGGTGACCTTCTAGGCAGAAGTGAGGCCGAGCTCAAATCTGATGCCTGAACACTCCTGGGTGTTCCTGCAGCCCCTGTGGATACATGACGGGATCGTACCTTTCTTGTACTCAAAAGATGTAAAATACTTTGAGGAAAAAGGACCAGGGACTCTGGGGAGGAGAAAACAGGAAAACTCTCGAAGAAGAATAACTATGGAACCACTTACAGGTAAAGCAGAGAGTGAATGGTACCGAGTCCACAGCAAGTGCTCAAAAAATGTTAGTGGAATTGATGGAGTCATATTGATTCAAAATAAATCATTTGTGGGGCTGGAGAGAGCACAGCATGCAGGGTGTTTGCCTTGCACGCGGCTGACCCGGGTTCGATTCCCAATATCCCATATGGTCCCCCAAGCACCGCTAGGAGTAATTCTTGAGTGCATGAGCCAGGAGTAACTCCTGTGCACTGCCGGGTGTGACCCAAAAAAGAATAAATAGATAAATAAATAAGTAAATAAATAAATAAATAAATAAATTGAGAGGTGGTGAGATAGTACAGGGCTTTAGGTGTTTGCCTTGTTTGTGGTTCACCCCAGTTAGATTCCCCAGCACTGGATATGGTCCCCTGAACACTGCTAGGAGTGATCCTTTGAACACAGAGTTAAGAGTAGCCCCTGAGCACTGCTGGCTTAGGCCTCCGAACAAACAACCAAAAAACCCATTTGAGTTTTCACTGGCAGTCACTTCCCCAGTGGGGGCCTCAGACCCGTGTGTCTGGGGGCACATGCCTCTGGCCTGGCTGCTGCCACCATGTGAGGGCACTGGCCCCCGGGAAGCCCTCTGCACACTCTGGAATGAGGTCAGCAGCAGGCAGAGGTCACTGGAAAGGTGGTCAGAGAAGACGCCTGGGGAAACCCTGGAGCTGATCGCTTGTGACGTTCCCAGGCAAGAAAGGATGGGAAAACAGAAGGGAGAGGTTTGGAAGACAAGTCAGAAAGAGGAAGGTCAAGAATCCTCCAAGACTAAAATCATTCTTCCGGATTCACAGAAAATTCCCTTAAAAAAAAAACAGCTGATTTTTCTCCTACCTATTTGGTCTGGAATAAGCTTTAGGAGAAGCTTCCCTCACCCGCTCCTGCCCCAGGGCCTGGCGCAGAGGATTCTGCCTGCTTCCTCCTGTGTCCAACACATGAGACAGAGCAATGTACCCACAGGTAGAGGCAGGGCCTTATGGGCTGGTGGAGGGTTGCTCGAATGGAGGTGATGGTAACACTGCACCCCTAAACCAGTAAACAGTCACAATCTTTATTGTTTTGTTTTTCTTTTGGGACAGCGCTCAGGGATGACTCCTGGCTCTGCACTCTGAGGTCACCCCTGATAGGACTCGGGGAACTGTAAGTGGTGCCAGGGATGGAACACAGGTAATTTGCATGCATGCATGCAAGGTAAGAGCCCTACCCCTTATATTATCTCTCTGGCCTCAATAGTTACATTTTTGTAAACTAACTTTATCTCAAATTAACATTTCAAACTCTCTCTCTCTCCGTTCTGTGTGTGTGTGTGTGTGTGTGTGTGTGTGTGTGTGTGTGTGTGTAAGTATCCTTTTAGGTGCATTTGTCTACATCTCTGCCTGAGATGTGTATTTCCATTTTTTAACTCTAGAGCGTCTTGAGTCTACATTTGTCTGAGATGTGGACTTTCTGATTTCTGGGTAAATGCCTGTGTATCCCTGCCTGGGAATATCCACTCTGGAGAAGCCTGTGTTATCTCTTGAGCACATATACCTCTCCTCCCTTCCCTTTATTTCCCAAATGAACTTGTTTTACTTCACTTAAAAAAGAAATAAAAACATCCCCTAGTTAATTTTTTGATGTTTTTAATCTACTTTTTAGGAACAAGTGAGAAATCTGCTATTGGTTTAAAGCTTCCTGTCCAAAAACAAGAGAATAAGTTACTGGAAATTCTACTTGAAAACAGGCTGAATTTGTACTACCACCTTAGCTTTCATTAGCTTATTGCTAGAAAAATGAAAAAAATGTCGAACTTCAATGATGAAGAGAAAGAGAAACAGAGAGAGACAGTTGGTCAGTTTTTTTGGGGGGGTCACACTCGGCAATGCACAGGGGTCACTCCTGGCTCTGCACTCAGGAATTATCCCTGGCGTTGCTCAGGGGACCATATGGGATGCTGGGAATCGAACCTGGGTTGGCCGTGTGCAAGGCAAATGCCCTACCCGCTGCGCTATCACTCCAACCCCAACAGTTGGTCAGTTTTAATAACCCTGTGCAGTTCAGGGGAGAATGTAGTTCAGAATCTGGACTAAAAGGATTAATAATTAATGATAACTGCTATCTTCCTGTTTCATGAGGGGACAGAAGCTGAGAACCTCGGCTGACAGTTTTATCAATGATTCTGCAGGTTCTTGAAACTACCAGCAATTCTAACGCCAAGGAAACAGCAGTTTGGTTAGAGTGGAACCTCTAGCAGAAAACAAAAACAAGCAAAACCAAAACAATCCCAGTTCTGGGCCCTCTTACTACTCATCCTCAGATTCCCAGTCCGTGGCATAAAGGAAGGAAGCCTTGCCTGCTTCTCAGGGTTCTGAGCAATCAGCCCTGGAGGGCTGGGACCTCACTGTGCCCTGGAGAGTGAGCAGAGGTTTGGCAGACAAGCCTAGTTCTGTACGATGGAGCCAAGGGAAACAAACGCCTCATCAGGGCTGGACAGCCTGCATGGAGAAGGCAGGAGCCCCAACACCTCCTCTCTGACCTCACCAGACAAGAGAATTTGCCTCAGCACCTCCTGGCCCCCTAGCTCTGAGTTTCCAAGCCTGAAAACCTGAAGCCAATGTTGGTTCATGGACTGTCCCATTTAGTTGCACGCACTGGTCTCTGGGTGAGGGACATGTGTGTCTGTGGGGGGGGAGGGGGGGCACAGCACTACAATGAGTTTGAAAGGATGCATGGAAACTAACCATGTTGTATGCTTGATTTGAGGGAAACTTTATGGAACTTAAAACTGCTCTAAAAATAATCCATTAAACACACACACAGAGACACACACACAGACACACACACAGACACACACACACAGACACACACACCCCTAGAATCAATTGGTCTACCTGCTTAGGGACAGAAGTAGCCCAGGCTTTAGTTATGCCCTTGGACCATTTTGTAGATAATATGGAGAGACGAGTTTCTGAGCATTCAAAGGAAAGGTCTGAAAGGAAGTACGGATGGGTGAGGAGAGCGGGTTAATGACTATACCACACACCACACACCAGTTCGTGTTCAACGTGGGTCCCAGATGGCATACCAGGTGTGGGAATCTGCAAAGAGACCCAGTGAGGTGTGGACAGGTTGGGATGGGAAAGAGCCCATGGGGAAGGGTCTGAGTGTCCAGTGATGCTGATGTGGGGACCCACCTGGTGGGGCGTCTAGGCCCCCTCTGTTCACAGAGTTGTGGAGCGTGGCAAGCCGGCTCTTCATGCTGCGGATGCCCTCGGCAAAGCGCGTCTCCTGGCCCTTCAGCAGCTGCTGCAGCTGACGGATGGCCATGAGGAGCTGCTGTTTGCTGAGGCAGTTCTGGGCAGAGAGAGAAAATCACGTCACTTATTGAGGCTGCATTGCTCTCACAAGCCTGCTCAGGGTCTGTAACGTCCAAGTGGTCTCTCAAGGCACCTTTCCTGTGAGCCTGCCAGCTGGACGGTGACATCTGTCCACTTAGGTCACCCGATGGCCCCAAGTGCCCACTTTAGCCTCCACCAAAACAAATCTCCCAGTTCTACAGTCAACAGTGGATGCCTCTGAGGGGCACTGGAGCAAATTCAGCCCAAAGTGTCTTCTCCTCAGTGGTCCATTGTTCCAGAAGAGACACGCTGTAACTCTCTAGATTCATGCCCTGGTGACATTTTCCCTCATTTCTTTCTAGGATGGTTTTGAAAGCGAGTGGATGATAAACATACAAGGCGGGGACTGCAGCAAGGCCTGGTAGTTCCTATACTAAATGGTGTCACACGACAAATAAGAAAAAATAAGCTTAATATAGTTATGGAAGTATCCACATAGAGACAGGGAAATACCTCGAAGAACTGGAACATCTGCCTTGCATACTGTATCACTGTATCACTGTCATCCTATTGCTCATCCATTTGCTCGAGTGGGCACCACTAACATCTCCATTGTGAGACTTGTTGTTACTGTTTTTGGCATATCGAATATGCCACGGGGAGCTTGCCAGGCTCTGCTGTGTGGGCGAGATACTCTCAGTAGCTTCCTGGGCTGTCCGAGAGGAACAGAGGAATCGAACATGGGTCGGCCGAGTGCAAGGCGAATGCCCTACCCACTGTGCTATCACTCCAGCCCACCTTGCATATTAAAGACCCAAATTGAATCCTTGGCAGAGAACGATCTCCCCAGCAGGTCTCCTGGTTACCAGCACCCAGGAGACCCAATAGCCATGGAACCATTCAGGAGGGGTGGCAACTATGGCAGGAGAGGCATCCAGGGCCCCTGCTGAGGAGGGCACCCCCAAATAAATTCTGAAAGCCAAGGTCAATGACCAGTTCTTAGGATTTTTAGAAAGCAGCAAAAAGTTTGTGCTTACATAGATACAATTGAACTTAATGTGATGCCTGGCATCAGGCTCACGCTCTACAGCTCACAATTTCCTATTTTAATCTCCCCTAAGAGCCAAAGCACAGAAGGGGCAATTAAAGTGGAGAGACACGGGACCTTGACCTTGATGCTATATCTGGGAGCTTATGCGACTTCAGTGGCACTTGTTCCAGCCTGGCTCTGTCTACACAGGTAGAGAGGAGCATAGCAAGAAGACTCTGATGGTGGTCTCTGGGAGAGGTGTGTGGACCATGCTAATCTAATAAGAACAAACCTTGTTTTAAGATTTATACTTCGTGTTTTTCACAAGAGGCATCACGTTTACACATTTAGAAACGTTCTAGGGGGCTGGAGAGATCCTAGAGTGGGCAGGATGAGAGCATTGCACATGCCAATGGGGTTCAATCCCTGGCACTCCAAATTGTCTCCTGAGCCCCACCTGAGTGATCCCTGAGCAGATCCAGGTACAGCCTCCCCCAAATAAACAATAAAAAATAAGATAAAAATAATCAAGGGCCCCTTGGGGGCTGGAGCAATAGCACAGTGGGTAGGACGTTTGCCTTGCACGCGGCCGACCCAGATTTGATTCCCAGCATCCCATATAGTCCCCTAAGCACCACCAGGGGTGATTCCTGAGTGCAGAGCCAGGAGTAACCCCTGTGCATAGCCAGGTGTGACCCAAAAAGCAAAAAAATAATAATAGTAATCAAGGACTCCACAGGGTCTTCCCAAGCTGACCTCCTCTATGGCAGGAAGCCTCACCAAGACTGTGTTGAGAAAAGGGAAAATTCAGTGAGGGCTGGGGAGGGGAGAGTTTCAGAAAGAGTGATCAGAAACTCAGGCCCCTACTTTCCTGGGCTGGTCCAGGATCCCCTGCGGGTCCCAATTTTTCCTATTTTTCTTCAAGAGATTCCCTTCAAAGAGTACAAATTTCCATCCTTTTAAGAGGTGGCTCCATGACTGGTTTATGCCACTGACAACAAATAATGAAAAATAGTTTCCATTTCTCCGGGTTAATAACTCATGTGAAATGAGCCAAGAAAAGACATTCGGCAAACCATTTCCACCATGGAGGAAGAAAAAAAAACCTGCTGTTTCTGTGATCTCACTTCACCTCACTTTGCCACCACAACCACGACAGCGTTGGCAGATAAGTGAGGAACGCCTGGAAGTTACCTGCCCACCACTTCCCACTCGGGTCAAGGTGTTAGAAACAGTTCTGGAACTCACAAATCAGTGCTGGGAGCTGGGAAGTGGGTGCAGGCTGGCCCAAGGGCAGACATAAGCTCTCGAGGTATGTGTGAGGGGCCTTGGATGAGTCTATTTGTTCTCACATGACCTGCTCTGGAGGCTTCCTCACAGTGACCATTTTGGCAAAGTGACTATTACGTGTTACCTAGGTAATAGCAGAACCTTCCCATGACCCCGGCTGCCCCTTTGTACCTTGGAGGGACAGTGTCTCCTTCTGGTTGCCCCTAAGCCACAACTATGTGCCTGTCAGCATTTTGCTCATGGGAACTCACATGTTTTGATGCTCTTAGATCTAGAAGGACTAAGTGCACTCGCCAAATGTGTGCCTGTGAGCCAGGGCTTCGAGCCCTCAGCCTCTGAGTCATGTCGGATCCATGTGTGCTTTTCTCCAGAAGTTGTTTTTGTTGCAGACCAACTTGGAGGTGGGTTATAATTCTGAATTCCCTCATTCCCATGACCTCTATCCAACACCCACATAGGAAAGGACAGAAAGTGGGTGCTTCTGCAGGAAATAAAAGAACTCTGTTCTGGGAGTCACCTCCCACCCTGCTATAAACTGGGGTTCTTCAGAGAAACAGAATAGGACCCAGAGATGGACACATGCCTCTATCCCGTATGTACACATCTGAGCAGGGGCTGGCAGGAGAACAGGAGAGGCAGATAAAGTCTAAGGAACTGGTCATACAGCTTTGGGGCCAGCACTTACCTTGAACACAGCTGATCTGAGCTTGATTCCTGGCACTGCTCATTGTCCCCCAAGCCCCTGCAGGACTGATCCTTGAGCACAAAGCCAGGAGTCAGCCCCAAGCACTGATAGATATAGCCCAAATGCAAACAAGCGAACAAACAAAAAGTCCAAGAACAAGTGCTGAGGGGATATGGGAAACAAAGAACCATAAGCTAGCATTGACAGGAAGGTAAGCTAGCTGAGCCACTATGAGAAAGAGTAAGGAGGCTTCTCAGAACATTAAAAACAGAGCTATCATGTGATCCAGCAGTTTTACCCCAAGTATCTATGCAAAGAACAAACCAAAAAAAAAAAAAAACCTCCCATCTTTTCCAATTACAAAAAACAATAATAGGAAAAGATGTGTGCATCCTGTGTTCTTTGCAGTTCTTTTACAACACCACAGATCTGGAAACAATCCAAGAGTTCAATGACAGACAGTAGATAAAGAGTCTGTATAGACAGACTCAATGGAACGATACTCAGAGGCAAGAAATGATGAATGGGGTGGAGTCACTTGCCTTGAATGTGGCTTGAATGAGCCCAGTTCAATTCCCAGCATTACACAGACCATCCTACCCTGAGAACAGCTATGTCAAGAAATGACACTTGAGCACAGAGCAGGAGTTAAGTCCTGAGCACTCAAGGACTCAAACAAAAAGAAAAGCTGAAATCTTGCCATTTGCAACTACATGGGTGGACCTGGAGGTTTATGATAAATGAAATAAGTCTTAAAGAAATACAATAATGGGGGCTGGAGTGATAGCATAGCGGGTAGGGCGTTTGCCTTGCACGCGGCCAACCCGGGTTCAAATCCCAGCATCCCTTATGGTCCCCTGAGCACCGCCAGGAGTAATTCCTGACTGCAGAGCCAGGAGTAAACCCTGTGCATCGCCAGGTGTGACCCAAAAACCAAAAAAAAAAAAAAGAAAGAAATACAATAATGGATGAGTTCCCTCATATGTGGAATATAAAGATTCCATGCAAGGAAACAGAAAATGTTACACCAAAACAAACCTGAGGATTTTGAATACAGAACTGAAGTATGAGAGAGGCATTGGGGAAGGGATGAGAAGAGGAAGTGGGTCCAATGGGCCGTGATGGAGGGCTCTGTGTGGGGGGCATGATGGGTTAACACACATTTGAAGAAGTGTGAAACTACTAAGACACGTCATGCTGTAAACAAAGTTAACTTCAAAAAAAGAAAATCAAAGGAGCAAACTCAACAAAAGAGGTTAGCTTTAGTTGACTAGAGAAAATGGAACAAAATATTCATTTGCCATAAGAGATCATAGTTTAGAATTACAGATCATAGCCAGCATATTTAAAGGAGGCTACTTCAAGATGGAGAGGACAATGGGCTCCTTTTTAAAATTTGGTGTCATCGGTTCAAATATTGTATAAGCTTCAAGAGAACAGAATCACACCTCCATGTACTCCACACTCACTACTCAGGGTCCTGTTAACACTCCCCACTACCTAACTGGTCTCCATGACTCTTCTCCCTTGCCCCTTACCCTTGCCCTCCGGTGATCAACATTTTTTGTTAATATAAGGGTCTACTCTTGTTTAATTTGATTGTTTTAAATAAGGATTTAAAAAAGAGGATATAGTATAGTTACACAATGGAACATTACTTGGCTCTGAAAAGAGGCACAGTTGCCACTTGTGACAGCATGGAGGGGCGGTAAGGTTATTATGTCATGTAAAATAACTCTGAATGAGAAAGACAAGGAACAAGTGTTTTCATTTATATGTGGACCAGTCTTTCCAAAGCCACAAATTACCAAAGATCACCCAAACAGAGGGGTAAAGATAAACTAAATAGTTCCATATCATTCAAAGAAATTGAATAAATCATTAAAAATCTTTCAGGAAAGGACTGAATCACATGGTTTTTAATCAAATATTCCAAAAGTAACTGATCCTGATTTCAAAAAATGGTACATAAAGTAACATTTCACAATTTATTTATGAAGCCAGCATAAAGTTGGGCAAAAAACAAACCAACAAAACCCAAACAGACAAAGGAAGTTGAAGAAAACTCTAAACTAAGGGTCCAAAAAATATAGAGAGGATGAGGAAGTAAAAAGTTCCATCTTTGCACACCAAATAGTGTCTATAGTGAATAGATTTAATGGACCACTCTGTCTGCAACTACATTAGAGAAAAAAAAAAGATAGAAGGGGTAAATTTGACCAATCATATTTGACCAAATATAAATCAATGTGGTTGGATTTGGTTTTTTTTTGGGGGGGGGGGTTCACACCTGGCGATGCACAGGGGTTACTCCTGGCTCATGTACTCAGGAATTACTCCTGGCAGTGTTCAGGGGACCATATGGGATGCTGGGAATCGAACCTGGGTCGGCCGTGTGCAAGGCAAAGGCCCTACCTGCTGTACTATCACTCCAGCCCCTGTGGTTGGATTTGAATGTGGTTCATGGGCAATAGTTTGCTGACCCCCAGCTGTACATCTCTATCTCTCCTGAACACAGATAAGAATTTTCACAAAAGACAAACAAAAGGAGGCCAGATCATATAAAGAAGCTAAAAGATACCAACATCAATTGAGGCTTACCTGAGTATGCAATGCAAATTTTAAAATTAGAAACTCAACTAAGGTCATCCACCCCAAACTAAAGAAAAACCACAGAACAATATCTGTTTTTTTGTTTTGTTTTGTTTTTTGCTTTTTGGGCCACACCCGGCGATGCACAGGGGTTACTCCTGGCTCTGCATTCAGGAATTATTCCTGGAGGTACTCATGGGACCATATGGGATGCTGGGAAGAACAATATCTGTTAAAACAGTAAAGGCAGACCCAATATTATAGGTTTGAGCAATAGTACAGGGATTGTACTTTTGCCCTGCAATGAGGTCAACCTTGGTTCAATTCCTGGAACTGTCTGTGGTCCCCTGACCACAGAACAAGGAATGGTTCCTGAGCCTCTCTGGGTGTGGTAATCCTCCCCCTCCAAACAAAACAAAACAATACCCACTCATAAATACTCTGTCAAACGATGACAAATGATGACAAACAACATCGACTCCCAGCTAGCAACACGATGTGACAAAAGTAGCCTAATCTTCTGTGTTCTAGAAGCCAGGACACCACTACCTTTTTTTCAACAAAGTATTTAAACTTTTCTTTTAAGATGCTACCTAAATAAATGGCATGTAGATTAGAAAAGAAGAATCACAGCCATCTCTAAATACAGATGATATGATTGCTTGTACGGAAAAATACTGAGGGGCTCTACCTCAAAATTCTCTATAATAACTGAGTTTCATAAAATGGGACCTGGGTAGGCTGTGTCCAAAGCAAACACCTTATCTCTGTACTAACTCTCCTGTCCAGTCCATAGCTCTCGATTCCAAGAGCTGGATCCTCCTGGCCCTTAAGCAGCAGCTTCATGAGAATCACTAAGGGACCAAATGTAAAAATGCTGACAAGCCCAAGCACCAATCCTGGCCAACAGCATCAAGGTGTCTGGGTTGAAGCAGGCAGAAAGCGTGTAGAAGCTTATTGGGGAGCTTGATGTGGCATAGTCCACCTGTTCCCAGACTGGCCAGTTCCACTCTGATCAGCCTAGCTTGACCCCACCCATCCCACAGAGAGGGGGAAACAATCAACCCCAAACCTGTCTATCTAAGTCATGACAGACGTACTCAGTGTAAGGCCAGACCCATCCGGAGGGCCAAATGGGAAAGAAAAAGTAAGAGAGTGGACATTTTAGCCCAGCTGGGAAGAACACGCCTCTGAGCTGAGACTGGACATGGGAAGAAGCCTTGGAACAAGAGTCCCACAGGCACCGAGTCCTGGAGCCGCTGATCTTCTCCAGGGTCCGTCCCTCAGGCTTCCCTGAGTGGGGCTCAGTGGACAGGCCCCCAGCCACACAGACTTTCCCGGAGGAACAGTTTAGCTAGAACGTGTGAACCAGCTCCCACGGATGCTTCTCGTGGCTCCCTTCCTCTCTCACACATCCCAGTGAGGCGGATACTGAGAGACAGCCTGACAGGGGCCAGGAGGAGCTCCTACAGATGGGGCCCGAATGAGCTCCCGCCAAGACCCGAGGCTGCCTGAGTCTTGAGCTGACCCAGTAAAATTCGGTAAGCACTCCCCAGTATGCCTCCGCCTCCTGTCCACCCGGCCCCAAACTGTTGTCATGGGCTGAATAACAGGCCTGGGCAGGTTCTGACACGGACTGCTCACTTGGAGCTTTGGGCATGCGGTGGGCACCCTTGCTCTGTGGAAGGTCTTCATTGTGGGTCCAAGTGACGCCTGTCCTGGTCAGTGGCAGAGTGACTTCTGCTGGCTGGGTTGACACGCTGCAGTAACATTGCCATGTTTGGTTTGCCATCGTTTTTCCAGTCTAGAATCCCCTCCCAACCCCGGGGCCCTCTAGCTGGCCATGGATATAATCGGAGCGGCTCAGAAATGGAGTCAATGGAGACAGGGAAAGTCTTGGAGTCCAAGAGAAACCTTGAGGAAGTCTCCGGCTGAGCAGCCTTAAGGAAGCTGCAATTCATGGGCCTGGGCTTCTTCATCAGCAAACAGGAACACTTCCCACATCCCAAGGCCACTGGCAAACAGGAGCCAAGGACCTGGTGCTCAGGAAGCACCTGCACTCCTTGCTCCTCCCACCTGCTGCCAGCCTCTCTGTGCGCCAGAGTGCTAGGAGGGTAGTTGACCCCCCTGCCCACAGGGCCACAACCTGCCCGGGTGAGGAGTCTCGGCAGTCTGCTAGCATCAAGCTTCCCTCTTGGCAGGCAACCCTCGCTCTACCTGCGGAAGCGGTTTTTTTGATCTGAGCTCTTACCTCAATCTCAGTTAACAGTCAAGAAACCCAGTCGGTTTCCAACAAAGGGCTAGGGCAGAGAAGTGAAGAAAATTGTCACCGACCTGTACGCTCAGTCAGAGGAGGGCTTTGCACGCTGCCCCGGACACTACAAAGGCCGTCCTGGGCGTGTTTGATTCCTTAGACATGGAAATGCTGGCGAGTGGCGAGCAGGGGCGTTCTCACACCCCAGTGCGTGCTGGGGGGCTCTGGGATCCAGAATCTTAATCTCGGGGACTCCTTTGCTCCAGCCTCTACAGCGCAGCGTTCTCCCCCGACCGCCTAGGGGTCCCCACCTCCCAAAAGAGCAGCCCGGGCCCACCCAGACGCCAGGTTTCAGGTGCGTGCGAGATGAAAGCTGGAGGCTGACACCTCACTTACAGCTCTGAAAACGAAATGCCCCCCTCCAGAACGGCGCCGTGCCCCCAACCCCAAAACTGGAGCGAAGCTTCTCCTGCAGACGGGAGGGGGAAAGGTAAGGGAGTAGGAGGGACACTGACCTGGGAAGCCCGCGACCGGGAGCTGGAGAGCACGAGCAGCAGAAGCACGAGCGCACGGGGACCGCTGGGCCCCATTTTGCACCCCCAGACCCTCTGCGCGCGCGGAGGCGCGGTCCCCTTTGCTTTCCCGTGCGGCGCGTCCCGGACGGCGCGGGGCGCGCGCGGCCCAGAGAGCGAGGCGGGAGCGTCCAGGTGCGCCGCGCGCCGGCCCGCGACCACCCGCGGCCACAGCGTCGGCTCTGGGAGGCGCCAGCCGGGGGCCGCGGCCGAGGAGGAGGAGGAGGAGGAGGAGGAGGAGGAGGAGGAGGGGCTGCCGGGCCAGGAATGCGCCTGGGAGCGCGCCCAGCCCGCTCGGCGCCCCGAGGCGTCCGGGCGCGCAGCCGAGCCGAGCGCGGGCACCGGCCGGGCCCCCGCGGGGTAGGGCGCCCGGGGCAGCGCGACCGGCGCCCCGGCACGCAGACGGGAACGTGGGAGCCCACCCTGGACGGTGCCTCCCCCACCCCTTCCCAGCTGGGGAGAACCGAGGCTGCCAGCACCACCAGCGCACAGCCAGAACGGGGACTGGGAAGGTTTGGCAGGGAGCCGCAGAACTGCGGTTCACGGCCAGGTGTCGGGGTGCAGCGGAGAGGCGTTTGCTGATCTGGGTTCAATCCCCGACCCCTCATGAATCCTGCCAAGAGTGATCCCTGATCCCTGAGCACAAAGCTAGGAGTAAGCCCTGAGCACAGTCGTTGTGGCCCCCAACAAAAAGCAAATTCCGGTCGTGTCCTGCTTTGGAGTTAGCTGGACCCTCCTGGGTAAAGCCAACTTAGCCAGGATCTGGATTTCAATAGGGAGACAGGCAGAACATCTTCCTGGTTGACAGCCCTCCTCCACCTAGCAAACAGAAGCCAAAATACCGTTTAATTCGGAGGCAGGGGCTGAGCATGTGACTGCAGTAAGGGCAACTGCCTCGCATGTTTCAGGCAAATCAAACTTAAGAGTTTGATTCCCAACCAGCAACAAAACAAACAAGCAAATGAGTAAAACCTCCGCTAATTTAGGACTATGCTTGGTTGCATACTTTGCTGAGCCCGAGCAACAGACAACTGAGAGAGGCAAGCTTCAGTGCTCTGAAGATCCTTGCGCCCAGAGGCTGTGGGAGCAACAAGAGAGCCTCAGAACTAGGCTTCTGGAACACAGTATTGACAGTCTTCCTGGAAGAAAGATTGCAGGGGTCCGTGCTGCTATGCCCTGGTGAGCACCATACTTAGTCCAGTGCTGGCCACAGGCTCACAGGCTTCCTGGACATATAGTCCTGGGTTCCATCATTTATATCTATAACCCCTCTCCCCACAAGACCTGCACTGTCACTGTCATCCCGTTGCTCATCGATTTGCTCGAGCGGGCACCAGTAACGTCTCCATTGTGAGACTTGTTGTTACTGTTTTTGGCATATCGAATGCGCGACAGGAGCAGGCGAGATACTCTCCGTAGCTTGCCGGGTTCTCTGAGAGGTGCGGAGGAATCGAACCTGGGTCTGCCGCATGCAAGGCAAACACCTTACCCGCTGTGCTATCGCTCCAGCCCCCACAAGACCTACTGGTTCTTTTCCAAATTTCAAATACCAGATCTTATTCAGGAGCTCAGTAAATCTTAGTCTTCAAGCAGGCAGGAGGGGCTGGAGCGATAACACAGCGGGTAGGGCATTTGCCTTGCACGTGACCTACCAGGTTCAATTCCCATCATCCCATATGGTCCCCCAGCACCGCCAGGAGTGATTCCTGAGTGCATGAGTCAGAAGTAACTCTGTGCATCACCAGGTGTGACCCCAAAAGCCTAAAAACAAAACAAAGCAAAACAAAAACCAAAAAAATGAAAAAAAAAAAAACAACCAAAAAAGCAGACAGGAGCTGCTTTCCACTGGTAGGCAGAAAGGGAAAGAGGCAGACCCAGAATGCATGGGGCATGGTGCTGGCTGGCCACAGGCATTCATCACCCAGGAAATTCTGTTATGTGGCTCCACCCATCGTCTTGCCAGAAGAGGCAGAACAGGCCCCTGCCATCTTACCTGCATTCCTGGTTCCGCATCTTTGAAGAGAAACCTGGGTGGTGCATTGCTTCTCCCAGTCCAGGTACGTGTGCTAAGGCGGGGTGGGTGGTGGTAGTGATGGGGGTGGTGGAAAGCCTGTAGACATTGTGGTTCTTCCCGGGTCTTTTCTGTGCTTACTGTTCGTGCCAAGCCCAGTGACCTCCCCTTTCTCTACACCTCACCTCATGAATGAAAGGCTTCATTCTGGCCGGTCTGTTTATTTTGTATCCGAGCCCACCTTGCGTTTGCAGAGGTGAGTGTTCCCAGAAGGCCTCGTGGTGAGCAAGCTCCTTTAGTCTTCATGGGCCCTCTCCCTGCTTGCTTGAAGTTCGAAAAGACTCTGGCATCACACAACTAAAGTGGGACCGGGCTGAACGTCTTGGCCGAGGTGTGCAAACTCAGGTCTTACAGCCCCTCTGAGCGCTTTCCCGGCCTCTCACTAAAATCACAGTCACAGAATTTCACAGTCTATCTACGGCAACAGAGTGTTTTTTCTTTTCCATCAACCTTGGAAATATGCCCTTATTTCAATGGGGCTATTTCCCCCCACTTACTAATTTCCCCCATCTGGCTGCCGTGCTGGTGTGCTGGCACCCACCCTGAATGAACCTTCCCAGGGCCCCAGCCAGCAGTACACCCCGCTTCTCTCTGCGTCCTCACCATGCAGTTCTCAGGGCCGAGCCTCCCTGGCCCATGCCTTTCCAGGCTGTCTGAGGCGGACACACCTGATAATCAGCCACCAGTGCTCCAGCTGGGACTTCAAAGACTAACCTTTGCTTAATGAAATGGAACTAGAAACTTTCTTGAGCTCTCTATTTTGTTTTCAGAATATTCTGCAATTTTAAGGGATTGATGGGCGCATGCTTATCTAAAGAACACTTCTACATTTATATATATATACATATACATATATATATATATATACATATATATCTTTTTTTTTTACTTGATACACCATGATTTACGGTACTGATCACCATCAGGTTCCCAAACCACACTCTCTGCCAGTGTCCCTCTACCCTACCATCGACTCTACATTTTTTCTTTTTGATTTTGGTAGAATCAATTGCCATTTCTTGGGACCTGAGCTCTGAGACAGTCCTGTGCCCCATGTAAACAGGATGTTCATGGCATCGGGAGGGGAGCTGGGGAAGCCTGTTTCAAACCTATCGGAAGCAGTGCTCAGCAGGCAACAGGCAGCCGTCCCTCCAGAACTGATCTGCAGGGCCTCTGTCCTTCATGATGCCCTCATCATGTTGCTTACCAGTTTTGAGGGAAGCGCAGGTCCCACCTGGTGCTTGGGAGGACCATCTGCAGCTTTGGGATGTAAACAGGGATGGCGGCTGGGGCCACACGCTAGTAAGTGCCTTCACCTTCGTGCTGTCTCTCTGGTCCTGTTGCTGACTCTTTACATTTCATATTTCATTCTTGCTGAATCTTGTCTGTTGATTCATACAAGGTCATCTCTCTCTCTCTTGCCTTCCTTCACCCTACCTCTATCTGGAGTCTAAATGTCTTCAGACTCTGAGCACCTAAAAGAGGCCCCAGAAACAAAGCCCTGCCTCTTTGCCTGGCTGAGTCTCTCCTCACTCATGACTGAAGCCCACTCTAGGCGGGGCCCACCCAAAGCTTTCACTCCACACAGAGTCCCAGCCAACAAAACTACACAGGCCACGAACTGTGCAAAGCCTGTCTGTTCAGGTATGCTGTTGTGAGAGCTGGGAGAGATTCCGGCCCACAACACCCCCCACTGCCCCTGAAAATTATTTCCAACTTTATGGAGCTAAAACCTGTAGGGATACAAGATCCAGTCGTGTCATGATTAAAGACCACCAAGGTCACTTCTCAAAACACTGGGAACAGAGCTTCCACGTGACCTAGCAGTTCCACTTCTGAGCATATACCCCAGGGCCCAGAAACACAGCTTAGAAAAGACTCATACCCAATATGTTCTTTGCAGTGCTTTTTACAACAACCAAAATCTGGAAACAACCCAAATGTCCAAGAACAAATACCTGGATAAAGAACTATGGTACATACACTTATACAGTGGGATGCAACTCTGAATCCACAGTTGCTGATGCCTCCTCTCACTATCTAGTGATAAGCAAAGTTTGTTTGGGGGAGGGTCTCCTAAGTTTTGGGAGTGGGGGGCACCCAGTAATGCTTGGTGGATCATGTGGTGCTGGGAATTTCTTCTTCTTCTTCTTTTTTTTTTTTTTTTGGCTTTTTGGGTCACAGCCAGTGATGCTGAGTTTATTCCTGGCTCTGCACTCAGGAATTACTCCTGGTAGTGCTCGTGGGACCATATGAAATGCCAGGAAACAAACTTGGGTTGTCTGCATGCAAGACAAATGTCCTCCTCGCTGTACTATCACTCTGGGAATAGTTCCCTGATTCTGGGAACTGAACACGTGCAAGGCATGCATCCTAATGCTACACTATCTCCTGACCTCAGTAAGCTAAAGATTGGATAGAGATTTCGTTAAACTTTTGTAAGTCTCACAAAGTGTTTTCAGTCTTTATCAAGTGCTTGAGCATGTGGTGAGGCTCATCTTCAACATTTATCCTGTAAGTTAGCAACTCAGCCTTGGTCTTCATATCCGTCTTGCAGTCTTTCCCAACATGCAAAGTGCCCCGAAATGGCCTTCTCGATTCCCAGAAATACAATGGGAACTTTTCCATGTCCTAGGTGGGCCTCTTATTTTTTTCTTTTCGAGTTTTTGGTTTCCTTTTAAGTTTTGTTTTTTGTTTTTTTAATTTTGTTTTGTTTTGTTTGGGTTTTTTGGGGGGTCACACCCAATGATGCACAGGGGTTACTGCACTCAGGAATTACTTCTGGCGGTGCTCAGGGGACCATATGGGATGCTGGGAATTGAACCCGGGTCAGCTTCGTGCAAGGTAAACACCTCCCTGCTGTGCTATTGCTCCAGCCCCAGTTTTGCTTTTTGGGACTTTTGTTATTCTGCCATTCACCTCTATTTTTCTTTATTGCCTCAAGCAACTGTGACATAAAAATATTTAACTTCAAGTATTTTTAGCAGCCATTCCCAAGGAAGAGGCTTTTAACACTGGAAAAGTTCTGACCCAGGTCAAATCAAGACACATCTTTTCTAGTGAAGGCTTACAAGGAGACACTAGAGAGTCAAATAATCATAATTCTTTGCAAATGAGATTTGGAAGCCTCTTCAGCTCCATTCTTTCCCCTACAATAATGGTAATGTGGGGAGTAGGGCAAATTCAAAATTCACTAAGCTTGGGGTTGTTACTGAGGTACAGGCAGTTTCCCTGACCCGCCTTTTCCCTTCCTACTCTTAATGTGAAGATCAGGGGTCCCAAACATGCTGGTTGGTGGCACGTGGTTGTGGTACCTCCCAGGGTTCCCTTCACGAGTTCTTTGGAATAAATGCACTGATTGCTGGAGGACTGATTCATCCCCAGAGTTCTGAAATATTGATTCTAAAGGCTTTTGAGATGTATTCATTGTTTTTTTTTAAGGTCTAGCATTTAGAATTCCTCAATTTCTGTTTTCTTTCCATTTTACCCCACATAATGATGGGTCTCATTCCCCTGACCCTGAAAGAGCCTCCAATGCGGCACCGTTGGGAAGGACGAGTAAAGAGAGGCTGCTAAAATCTCAGGGCTAGGACGAATGGAGATGGTACTGAGGCCGCTCGAGAAATTCGACGATCAATGGGATGATGATGATGATGATGATTGATGATTTTTTTGGTCGAGGGAGCCACACCCAGTAGTGCTCAAGAGACCATGCATTGTAGGACTTGATCCTTAGGCTCCTATAGGCAAGTCTGTGACCCAGGCCTTTAAGAATCTCCCTGGCCTGATGAAGTTTACTTTGCTGGACTCACTTCAAAACTTTACCAGGCCTACAATTCTATTTTAATTTTGGTTTTGGGCTATACCTGGTATTAAACAGAAGATACTTATTCAGTATTTCTTGGGTGTGTTGGGGTGGGGAATGCAGGGGTGGGGCGTCACTTCTAATACTATTCAGGGGGGCCACATGGTACCAAGGATTGAACCTAGGGTTCCCTCATGCAAAGCCTGTGCTCCAGCTCTTTAAGCACCACCCCTTAGTTACTTCTGCCTTCTGAGGTTTGTGGGACCAATCAGAGAATATCCTATATCCAGAACTGAAAATTTTAATTATTCAGCCCCTCTCTACTCTGGTCCTCATCTTGCCCCTTCTTCCTTCTTTCCTCTGTAACACAAGGAACTCAGCTGTAAGTACACTATCACTTAAGGACCATGGAACCTGTCCTGGTAGCCTCAATTTAACACATGCATTAAGGAACTGCTTGAATTTCACATGGGGTTTTGTGTTGCAGCAGGCCTGGGGTAATCCCCATTGCATTTTATGGTCAGCATCTCAGTGTTCTGTGAAGGCCTGTGCACCACTTCAGCTCATAATCTGACTCAATCTTCTAAAAAACAAGCACATTATCTGCTAAGTGAAACTTCCCTCTGCCTAGGAGTTTGAGGGCACTTACTCAAAGATGCTGCCCACCACTATGAAATGACTTTTGTCATTTACCAAAGGATGACTTTGGTACAATATTCAACTTAAGTCTCAGTTTTCCCTAAGCTCATTAGTTCTGCTCACCTTATTGGCGAGTATAAGGTAACAATGGATAGTAAACAATGCTGGTGCTCTTGAAGTACTCCCAACACTCACAATTGTCACTGCAAGAGATAGATCTTGCTTTCCTCTCAGCTGACCCACGTAGATCACCCCCAATGCTGGGAGACTCTCTGATGAAAGTTGCCCATGTTCCATTTACTTAAGCACAATGGATTTATAGATTAAGCTGTCATGAGATTTTGCTTCCAGAGTTTGAGACCATAGTATGGCACCATCACTTTGCGTGTTTCTTGGTAAACCTTAAGTCTCAGCTAGGCCACAAAACCACCCCAGACTAACTGGACTTTGGTGTCTTCTGTAACGGAACACAATTGAGAAGTGACATGCACACTAGTTCTGAATCTAGTCCCACTACACACCCCAGGCTGGAAGAACCTTCCCATCTGCTGGCCCTAATGGAAGGGCCAGCCACAACAGGGAAATCAATCTTCCCTTAACCCTGAATTGTGACGGAATTGAGAAATAAAGGTTTTGCCTTACTTACTAAGCCACTGGGACCAAGTTGTGGGCACAGCCTAGGAGAACCAGAACCTCAGGGCTGCTCTAGTGACTGTTTGATCCTTTCTCCACTTGGTGTGGCACCTCACAGCTGACTTGGTTTTCATTCCAGTTAATTATATAGCCTACAAAGTAATTTATTGGTTGTGGAGAACTCCATGAAATATCTAGCTAGGCATCATTCACTTCTATTGCCAATTGTTTCTAAGTTTTTAAATACTGCTATAATATGCTCAGCACTTTTACTTTGTATTTTGAATCATTTTATTATTACCAGAACTGCATTATTTAAAGGTCATTAAACTTAAAGCTTCTTGTCTCAACAAATGAATCACTTACATTTTTGTCTTGAACGATGTACTCATTCCAGACTTTGAAGGCAATTTTTCATGTATATAACAGTAAAGTCATCTGACTATTTTGGAGGGGCAGCTCAAGCCATGGTCAGGGGGGACCAGTACCATGCCCGGCAATACTCAATTAACTTGGCTGGATGGTTCTGTGCTTTGATGGCTGGCAGCGCTGGCAGCAGGGCTCAGGAGTGATCCTTGTGCATGTAGAGCATGTGCCCTTGATCACTGAGCTAGCTCAAAATTAAAATGTCTTAAAATTCCCTAACTGCATTTCCTTGATGACTATTGTGGCTGACCACTTTTCCACTTGGCAAATTAGCTGTACCTCCTAGCTCATGTCTTGCCATCTGTTGGAATCTACTTTCCTGTAGAAGATATCTAGCACTATAAGATATTATTGAGAATCAATCATCCAAAATTTCAGAACCACTTTATTAAAGTCAAAACAAATATTAAGGCACAGTAATACATCAGTTTTTCCAAATAAAAACCTTTGATTTCAAATAAATCTATTCACTGCTCAAAACAATGTCTTTCAAATTATAAAATTTAACCCTTTAGGCAGAAAAAGTATCTTTTTGTATTCCTGAACTTTCTTCCCAAATAAATGTTTTCCTAATTATAAATAAAATTCTCTCTCTCTCTCTTTTGGCTTTATAGGTCACACCAGGTGATGCTCAGGGGCTATTCCTGTCCCTGTGCTCAGGAATCCTGGCGGTGCTGGGGGCGGGGGAGGGTCATATGGGATGCCAGGGATCAAACCAGAGTTGGCCGCTTGCAAGGCAAGTGCCCTATCCACTGTATATTGCTCTGTACAATAAAATTCTTAATGCAGTACTGAACTCATTTTATAATGTACAGTTCTCCCCAAATCTAGTTTGTCACTTATACATGTTTGATATTTATAATTTCAGTAGGTTACACTTCAAGTATAAGGCTTAATGCTTTAAACTTTTATTGCATGCTGTAGGTTATACAAAGACACGAGTATCAAAAGTAGTGACTTACAAATTTAATATTAGCCATGTATAGTATAGACTATAAGTCACTTAACAGAGCTAAACCCTGCTTTAAAAATGGTATATAAAAATCAACCTTATGTTCACATTTTCCACATTTTCCGTTTTGATATTTTAGTGCAAATACACTGTATTACAGGGGAAAACTCAGTATTTCCTATAATATATAATACATTTTAATTTTTAATTTTACAGTGAAAATGTAGGTTCAAAAATTCACATTCACCTATTTTCCATGTTTTAAGTATAAACTAAATATGTTTTAAAACAAATATTTAAATACAAACTCAAACAGATTCCCTTTTAAGAAAATTGTATGTAAATTTTTGGGGGAGGGCTATACCCAGCATACTCAGGGCTTACTCCTGGCAGGTCTTGGTGGACCCTATGGCATGCCAAGGATTGAACCCAGGTCAGTGGGGTGCAAGGCGAATGCCATACCCGCTGTACTATCTGTTTAGATTGTCTACGCATTCTGCTAGAAACACATAGAACTAATCTCAATCTCAATTCCTTTCATTACCAGGAAGACCCATCTTGTGGCATTCTAAGAATAAATTATCCTGACAGCCATCAGAGTCTTGATAAGCAGCTTCTGGAAAGTTCCTGCAGAAGCAGACTGAGCAGGGCCTAGTGGTGCTTGGCTAACATTTCCCTTGTGTGTGTGTTTCTTATGAACCCAGCTATGGTCCCGGTTTATATGAGGGGCCTAAGAAGACTCTTCACAGGAATACCCAAATCAGTGTAGAAGAGTGTGACAGATCACACAATTCTCACTCGAAAAAACACAGCAGATATTCTCTGCAAAACATTCCAGGCTGAATGTTCTAATCCAGCGGGGCTCCTGCTTGCTCTGGATGGCCAGGAAAGGTTGCCTGCAGTGAGTTATGTCCACGGCATCATTTCGTAAATGCCCTGAGGTTGTGTGAGCAGCAGTTTTCCTTCCCGCTATCATGGTCTATTCCCCATGCCTGTGCCACGAGCTATGCAGCTTTGATGAGCTGGAAGTTCAGGATTCTGCACTTTAGGATTTACTAGAGTCAGACAATGAATTGGGGAGTCAAGGTACCTCCAACTAAAGGCAGCTGGACTGGACAAAAATGTTAGGAACAAGAAGGCAGAGGCACGCTAGCTCTGATATAGCAGGGAAGAGGGTGGGATACATTCAAGCCAGAACAGAAACAAATACTGTCTACTGTATGTGTATGATTTGGGGGTGGAGGTGGGGGGTTAGCACATCACTACGGCAGAAGCAAAACAAGGAACTCTCTTATGACGAAAGGTATCAAACCAACATTTTCCTGAAATCCACACCTTCTTCTGGAACGTTTATCAGAACGTTTTGAGTTCACTACTAAAAAATTAAAAACTCAAGACAGAATACTACCTGAAGTGAATATTTCTTTTCCTTGCCTCTAAGAATGAATGAGGTAAACTCAAAAGGTAGACTTTTTAAGAAAAATGTTTGTAGCATCACAATTTAAAAAAGTGCCTGCAATGGTTAGAACTGCAATGCTTCTCAATCAAAACTCCCTGAAGTCATTCTCAATTCAGAAGGGGTGGGATTCCTTTAAAGAGTGACATGTGTGTTTTTAATCATAATTCGTATTTTAAATGTCCAGAGTTCTGTATCTTTGGTTATGAGAGCAGCAAAACTATCCACAATTCCTTTATTCTACAAACAAATAGCTCTCAAGTTCCTGCATGTTTAAGAGGAAAAAAAAAAAAGAAAGTTGACATACTACATAGACAATGAAACCAAATAATGTACAAACCATAGTTGAAGGTTAGGAAATTACCAAATATTGGGGCTGGAGTGATAGTACAGTGGGGAGGGCATTTGCCTTGCATGTGGCTGAACTGGGTTCGGCATCCCATGTGGTCCCCCAAGCAATACCAGGAGTGGTTCCTAAGCGCAGAGCCAGGGGTAACCCCTGAGCATCAGTGGAGGTGACCCCCCAAAAGCCAAAAATAAATAAGTATTTAAAAAATTACCAAATATTATGTACTGTGCAGTTAAATATGTTTTATTAAGAAACCAAATATTCCAAATAAAACATGGTTAAGGTTGTAGGTTCACTACGGGACATGATCTTCTGGCCTCCTCATGAACAGTCAGTGGTGGGACAAGCAGGAGCACATTTGGCCTAAGGGCAGGGACAGTGGCCAGCAAACCTCTGGACAAACTTCTCAGGACCAAGCTCTCCACTCTCTGTGTTCCGGGAAGCTCAGGCACAGAAGAGAAGCCCGGGGAGTTCATGAACAGGGGATATTTACAAACAAGGGCTCTGTGCGGACACGTCTGTGCACCAGGCTACACCAGCCATACACCTTATGGCGCAAGACTAAGCAAGCAGCACTGATGACCTGACTACCTCTGTGTGAAATGCAATGCAGAGATAATTACCTCTAGGAACTACCACGCTTCTGAAGAATCACACCATCTACCTCATCTACCTCAAAAGTCTGTGGAAGAAGAGGAGGAGTATTTACTTAAAAAAAAAAAATTCAATCTATCTGCATTAGCCATATTTTCCAGAAGGAAAAAATACCCTTATCCACATGCCATCACCCACCCACTAAGGGCATCTGGGCATGTATCTTTATAATACTTCTCTCAGCTTGTTCCCGGCTGCAGGTCATTTAGTGGGCACTAACCTGACCTTCAAGAGTCAGCTCTAAAAGGTTTTTCAGGACCCACCCACTACCTGAATCGATTACCAAAAAAGAATGCAATAAAAACTTGTTGCACAACAGCGGAACAAAGTCCTCTTCTAGGTCTAAGATGTCCTTCTCTATTCGTGGGGTTTCATTCGTGAATCCCATTCACATGATCTTCTCTGAAGAGAACATTTTTTCTGCCATTTCCGATCTGGTCATGATTTCCTTAAAAAAAAAAAACGGTACACATGAAAATGTTGATGCTCCTTCTAGTACCTAATAAAATCACCTAATCTTTCAATATTCAGTTTCTAGGAATATTCCACGCAACAGATACAGGAAATGTAAACCTATAATTTAACGTCTTGCTAGCTACAAAGGTTTTTGCGCTCAGTATCGCCACTGAGAGGGACAGAGTTAAAATGGATCTCTCAAGTGACTCTGCTAGAGATCTGCCTCACTTTATACAATTAATGTACATTTGAAATCGTAAATCAATTTATCAAATGAATAGTACCAGTGTTTTTTTAAGAGCCATTCTATGGTTTAACTTTTTATAGAGTTGGAAATCCTGAAGTTGAACTTCTCACCACTTTCCATTTCACTGTAGCCAAATCAGTCTGCTGGGACCATAGTCATCTTCCTTACCATTCATACAGAGCTGGCTTCTCCATGGTCTATTAGCCATCACGTGAATTACTCCTTCACTATCACTATTTCTCCTATTTTAAAATCCACATCCTCTATTTGAATTTCCTTAGTAAATAAACAAGACCCAGAAGCTCTATTTACTAGTCCTGTAAGACAGCTAGAAGATCTAGGCAATTTAGACAAAATACCATGTTAAGGTAGTACAGAGTTAAAATCTCCTAGTTCTTTCTTTGATACCAACAAGCCTCTACCATACTCCTATGTGAAGTGAGTATCTAGCTCCTTTAATTTCACCCACAAGTAAATGCACTGTTTTAATTTAGCTTGCTCAATTTGTAAACATTTAAAAAAATAACTTTTCAGATTTTCTTTCTGAAGCATATTTATACTGTAAAAATATAACAACTCCAAAGCAATAAGTAAATATATAAATTACCTCATCTGAATCCACCAACACTGGAAGAGCTCTGAAATAAAAGAGGGGGAAGCTGAGAAGTATTGAAAGGTGATTTATCAACTAAATCTAAAGAGAACACTGAGTTACAAGCAGCCCAAACATTGCTGGGTGTGACCCACCAACTTTTTTTTTGAAAAACTGGAAGAGACTTTTGTAGACAAATGAAACCAGAGATTCATTTCCAGCATAACTACACTGTATCACTGACATCCTATTGCTCATCAATTTGCTCGAGCGGGCACCAGTAACGTCTCCACTGTGAGACTTGTTACTGTTTTTGGCCAATTGAATACGTGATGGGTAGCATGCCAGGTTCTGCTGTATGGGTGAGATGCTCTCGGTAGCTTGCTGGGCTCTCCGAGAGGGGCGTAGAAACATAAATACACTGTCACTGTCATCCCATTGCTCATCGATTTGTTCCAGCAGGTACCAGTAACGTCTCCCATTGTAAGACTTATTGTTACTGTTTTTTTTTTTTGGTTTTTGGGTCACACCTGGCGATGCACAGGGGTTACTCCTGGCTCTACACTCAGGAATTACTCCTGGCAGTGCTCAGGGGACCATATGGGATGCTGGGATTAGAACCCGGGTCGGCCGCGTGCAAGGCAAACGCCCTACCCGCTGTGCTATCGCTCCAGCCCCTATTGTTACTGTTTTTGGCATATCCAATATGCCACAGGTAGCTTGCCAGGCTCTGCCGTGTGGGCTCGATACTCTAAGTAGCTTGCTGGGCTCTCTGAGAGGGGCGGAGGAATCGAACATGGGTTGGCCGTGTGCAAGGTGAACACCCTACTGCTGTGCTATCACTCCAGCCCATAAATACACTACCAAAATTATATGTAAAGGAAGTTTTAAAAAAATTTTCTGGGGGCTGGAGCGATAGCATAGAGTGTAGGGGTGTTTGCCTTGCATGCGGACGACCTGGGTTCGATTCCCAGCATCCCATATGGTCCCCCAAGCACCGCCAGGAGTAACTCCTGAGTGCATGAGCCAGAAATAACCTCTGTGCATCGCCAGGTATGACACAACCCCCCCCCAAAAAATTGGTGGGGGATGGGGTAGGGGTGGTGGGAGGGATACTGGGAACATTGGTGTAGGAGAATGGGCACTGGTGGAGGGATGGGTAAACAATCACTGTATGACTGAAATGCAAACATGAAAGTTCATAAGTTTGTAACTGTACCTCATGGTGATTCACTAATAAAAAATTTTAAAAAAAATTTGTATATAGGGAGCAAGGAAAAGAAAGACCAAATGGACACAAAAGTTACCACATCTAGTTATACTGTTTTTCACTATGGAACTATTTGGAATTCATCCTCCAACAGAACATTTCAAGGACCCTGAACAATTCAAGAGTGCAGGGACTGGGGCCAGAGTGACAGCACAGAGGGGAGGGTGTATTCCTGCATATGGCTGACCTGGGTTCAATCCCTGGTACCCCATATGGTCCCCAGAGCCCCGCCAAGAATAATCCTTGAGAGCAGAGTCAGGAGTAAGCCCTGAACACTACCAGGTATAGCGCCCAGACCAAAAGACCAAAAAAAAAAAAAAAAAAAAAAAAAAAGTGAAAAAGAGCAGAGAGAAAGGAAGACTGAAAGAGGGCTCTGTAAGAAGTCGGTGAATCAGTCATTCACAAAGGCTCGCCACGCAGACAACAAAGTATAAAAGTGATCCCTTCAGACTACTGCCCAAATCTCAGGATCAAAGAGGATATTTACACATCTGTGAATGAAGAGGGAATATTTTCTTCCACCCACTTCAAATCTTCATCCTGCAGAAACAAATATTTATATTCATTAGCATTTGCTTGATATCACTTGAAAACAGAATTTTAAAACAGGACACATACAACATTAAGTGTATGAATTCAAATGTATGACATTCTTTTCATTCCATAGAAAGTTGGCACTGATGCTATCCAGGAAAAGATGCCAGTCGTTTCTTAACAAGGCAAACAAAAAAATCTAGATTGTTGTACTTCTTGGCTTTAGTTAGGTGCAAAAGTGTTACTGTGGGGGCTGGAGTGATAGCACAGCGGGGAGGGTGTTTGCCTTGCACACAATCGACCCAGGTTTGATTCCCAGCATCCCATATGGTCATCTGAGCACCACCAGAAGTGATTCCTGAGTACAAAGCCAGGAGTAACTCCTGAGCATTGCCGGGTGTGACTCAAAAAGAAAAAAGAAAAAAAGAAAAAGAAAAAAAAAGTGTTACTGTGTTTTGCTGTTTTTCCAAGGAGCAACTCGGGTCACTTCCAGGCTGTGTGAAGGGTCCATGTGCCAGGCATGTGCTGAACCATTCCAGTCACATCTCTGGCTGAATGGAGGCATTATTTTATTTTTTGGGGAGGAGGGGGGGCTTTAAAAAATGACAGTAAAAATACAAAAAAATCCTGACTTATAAAACAGAAAATAGAAAATGTATATTGATTTCTTTGCACTCTGATTACACCCCCCTAATTTGTTCAAATTGTTATATGATAAATTTATAATTTAACAGAAAAAATAGAACAAATATGTCAACTTTGCAAAAGTCCACTTATTTTCATCATTAAATGATCAATTCACTGTAGGAGCCAAAAATGTAAGCTGAAATGTTTTGCTCTTTAAACCAAAACTTCTTTATAGTTCTCTCGCTGCAAGAAAGAAAAATCATCGTTTTTTTTCTTTTTTTAATGTTTGTTTTTGTGGGGGGGCCACTCCTGGCAATGCTCAGGGGACTATATGGGATGCCGGGGATTGAACCCAGGTCCACTGCACACAAGGTAAGTACGTTACCCACCGTACTATTACCTTTCTGGGTTCACAATCAGCAATATTCTGGGGATTTTTGTGTATAGTGTAAATAGAATGTTTGTCTTTTACCTGCCTATGTGGAATACTCTAGCTCTACTGAGAGTCACCCCTCACTTTCTTCCAAAAGATGGACAATTCAGCCAGTACTACTGGAACGTCAATTATCAGTTTCAAATAGAAATAAGCCACAAGAGATGATTCAAATGGACATTACAGGTTAAGCAAATTTACTGCAGTAAGAGCTAATATATAGCTTTGTAGCATTTTAAAGTGACTCTGAAATCAATTCAGATCACATCTGTAACCTGCTATACATCTGAATCATCTGTGCAATCTGCGTGGGGGAGGCCTGAGATTCAGGATTTCTAATGAATCTCCAGGGGATGCTCCCACAACTGTTCCGAGAAGAACTCTTGAGAAGCAAGGACGCACAATCACAGTTATCACTAAATTACCATCACTGCCTGCTGCCACTCACTCCCCATATAGAAAATCTTAGCAAAAAAGAAAACAGAATACCCACATAAGTTTTCATGATGTTGAATAAATGTGACATGCATAGACTTTTAAAGTACTCAAGATAACTGATATCCTACCAAATAATTGTAATACTCACAAAATTATCAGAAGTAGCAGGTTTAGCTGTCCCATTGGAAAGTGTTTTTGATGCTCTTAATTTTATTCCTTCAGCTATTGTGAGAAACAGATATATATAAACTTATGAAGCAAGAACATTTTCTTTATAGCCTCACATTTAACAATCAACTAAGGGAAAATGCTATACATTCATATTTATAGCTGTCTTTTTTTAAAGGCAAGTTTCTATTAGAAGCGCTGGGTGGGTGTTAACTTTACCCATTTAGAAACGCAGAGGGTGTACCTTGTCCCCTGGCAGCAATCAACCACAGGGTCTGAAAACTTGACGTTGGTCAATGCTGCGGCCAGCACTACACAGCAGCAGCTGCTCTGTGCACCTGGTGGGCTTTGGGGACCATACACACATGTGTGGGGGATGGGACAACGTAGGCCGGGTGTAAGACAAGAATGTTCTGTTTAACTTCTAAGTATATGGAAAACGTCATAGTAATTATTTCTGTTTTACTGGCTTAAAAGTGTAATTATTTTACTGTAGCACTGCACTGTCATCCTTCCTGTTGCTCACCGATTTGCTCGAGCAGGCACCAGTTAACATCTCCACTGTGAAACTTGTTATTACTGTTTTTGGCATATCGAATACACCATGGGCCAGGCTCTGCCGTGTGGGTGGGATACTCTCAGTAGCTTGCTGGGCTCTCCGAGAGGGACGAAGGAATCGAACTGTTAGCCACATGCAAGGCAAATATTCTTTTATAGTCAGAGAATATATATTCATTAATTTTTTTTTGGGGGGGGAATGAGCTCAGTGGATAATCCAGTACCTGCCTGGCAGGTGCACAACTCAGAATTCTACAGTTCCAGAAACATCAGAACTTTTCAGGCACCTAAGGCTTTACGTGGGGGCAGAGGAGGTGAAGGGGGTGAGCCCATTGCACCCAGCTACTAATGAGAATGCGCAAGCACCAAATCTGGGGAATGCATGTGTGTGGGCCCACAGTGACCCCTGGTTGCACCCAGTATGCGAGAGAGCACCACAGCTACAAGAGTGTGGTCCCCTTGAGTGTGTGAAGGACCAAACAGCCAGTGATGTTCCTTGTAGACATCACAGACTTTCTTAAAGGCCCCACAACCTCTGCTGTTGAGTATTTAGGATATACGCATTTTATGTGATTATTTAAATAGTTAAGGTTAAAGCCTCCCATACTGTTTTTCTTTCCCTTCTCACACCCAGAGTTGCACAGGGGTTACTCCTGGTTTATGCACCCAGGAATCACTCCTGGCAGTGCTCAGGGGACCATATGGGATGCTGGGAATTGAACCTGGGTCAGCCTCGTACAAGACAAACACCCTACCCGCTGTGCTATCGCTTCAGCCCCTCATACTGTGTTTTGATTTTAACTATTTGTCCCTAATGTCCTTCCCCTTTCCTGCTTCCTTTAAGATTAGTAATGTTTTAATATTTTCCCTTCTCTATTTTTTTAAATCTGTTTCTATATTTTAAAATTGGATCTCTACAGACTTGAAAATATCTCTTGGTTTATTAAAATCTACTTGGAAGATAAGAGCTGTAATATAGTGCTCGTACTATAATGCAGGTTTCATCAAAACCCTGAGCAAACGGTTTGAGGCTCTTTGTGTTCCTGGAGCGAGCAGATACCATTGGGCTACACTAGCACTCGACAGGGACGAATGGAGACATTACTGGCGCCCGCCTGAGCAAATTGAAGATCAAGGGGATGACAAGTGAAACAATATAGTGCTGACTTCCATTACATCTTCTATCCTAACCGCTCTATGTTATAGCCTAACATACTCCTGTGTCATAGATCTCAAACTTTTATTCTTGCCACCAAGTCAACTTTTAAAATTAAATGGAAAAAAAAAGGAAACACTTTGTACTTATCCTAGTATGTCTTATTTTCAGTGTTCTTTTTTCATGATTCTTTATTCTTTAGAACTGTATTTCAAACTTACATCATTCCTCTACAGTTTGAAAAACTTCTCTTAGCCTTTCTTCTGCTGCAAGCATGTTAATGAACAGCGGCTGTGGGACTTCCTGAGAGTCTGGGACGCTTAATAGTCAGGAGACTGGGCTGCTTCCCACTGCCTTCAGTTAACTGAACAAACAATCCTGGGGCCCTGGAGATGGCTCTGAGGACTAGAGAGCACCTTTTCATGTGAGAGACCCATGTTCAACTCCCAGCTCCGTCTAGTTACTAAAGCACCACTGGGCATGACTCTAACATGCACTGGGAGTAGCCCCCAAGCACTACCAGGGGTAGACGCCTCCTTAAAATTCTGCCTGGCGAGTTAAATTAGTTATTTATAACATAATTCACCCCACCATTACTGGAACCAAAACCTTAATACACTGTACTTTATTATCTTTGCCATAGTTAAGTTTTCCATGTTTCTTTTAACAGAAAAATTCAATACTTTCTTTTTCTTTCTTTTTTCCCTTTTTTTTTTTTTGTAGCCACACCAACAGGATTCAGACTTACTTCTGGCTTTACACTCAGGGACCACTACTGATGGGGCTAAGGAACCAAAAGGGATGTTGGGGATCAAACCCAGGTCAGCCACGTGCAAGTCAAGTTCCCTATCTGCTATGTCTCTTTTGTCCAAAATCAGATAATATTTAAGAGAACGGTTGGAAGTGAGATAAGATGAGAGGAGGTTAAAAGAAGTGGGGTCACTGAAGACACTACTTACGTGACAATCAGATTGTAAAATATTCACATATTTTAGACAATTAGAGAAGCAAAATAATTGTAGGAAAAGAATGTTGCTATTCAAAAAAAAAAGGGGGGGCTGGATCGATAGCACAGCGGGTAGGGTGTTTGCCTTGCACGTGGCCGACCCGAGTTCGATTCCCAGCATCTCATATGGTCCCCCGAGCACCGCCAGGAGTAATTCCTGAGTGCATGAGCCAGGAGTAACCCCTGTGCATTGCTGGGTGTGACCCAAAAAGCAAAAAAAAAAAAAAAAGTTGTCACTAAGAGAAATCAAAGAGGAAGGCAAAATGAAAAAAGATTAAAATCACTCTCAATATTTGATTTCCTTATTAAAGTATCTTAAATGCTGAACTAGAGACTGTAGCACTGTCCTCCTGTTATTCATCGATTTGCTCGAGCGGGCACCAGTAATGTCTCCATTGTGAGACTTGTTACTGTTTTTGGCATATCAAATACACCACGGGGAGCTTGCCAGGCTCTCTGAGAGGAACGGAGGAATCGAACCCAGGTCGGCCACGTGCAAGGCAAACGCCCTACCTGCTGTGCTATTGCTCCAGTCCATCATTAACCATATGAATATTATTTAGAAGCTAAGCACAAAATGTACTAAATTGTTTTTGTGTAAATGTGTACTTACCTCAATACTTAGATTTAAGAGCAAACAAATAACGAAAATTCAAACTACTTTCATAATCCTGAGATTTTAATTATGTACTTTCCTTTGTGATTGTTAGAGTTTTTTACAGAGAATATTTTTATGGTGGTGGTGGAGAAAATGTAAGTGAACCTGCATTATAGCTGAAAGTACAATTACTTCTGTTATAATGCATCAAAACATATTAAAAAAATCACTCACTTAAATTTTCAGAAGTTACCATGAATTCTTCGATTTCATCATCAGAATCATCTATCAAGGGCATGAAGGCATATCTACATCAAAGACAGAAAAGTTGTTTTACAAACTGAAACCCAATCATGAGCAACCTTGTAACTGCATCTCACCATGATTCAATAGAAAAAAAATTTTTTTTTAAAAAGCTGGTTTTACAAGCAAAATTTTTTTAAAAAAACTTGTTCAACTTTCAGTTGGTATCAGAATGATAGCATATAAAAATGCCAACATCTTCAAAGTTTATAAAGTAAAATAAAATTTAATTACTTCACTGTCAAATGAGCAAAAACTATTACAAAGAAGCTATAGCTACTGCTACTCCCCCATTACTAAAGGTAAAAATATATAAAATCTTTCTGAACGCCAACTTGCAACATGTGAGGTCCAGGGAAGGAGCCTCCAGCCCCTCTTTCTGTTTGTTTTTGCGCCACACCCAGCAGAGCTCAAGGCTTATTCCTGGCTCTGTGCTCAGGATCACTCCTGGCAGGTTCGGGGTTGAGCCCGGATCGGCCTAGTGCAAAGCAAGTGCCAACCCCCCAGCCCACTGTACTAGCTCTCTGAACCCCCCTCTCCTGAGGCCCTGTCACTTTATACATCTATTTCACTGTCTAGCACTTGCTGTTTGTCTCCCTTCTTAAAAGTAAGGACTACTTCTCTACCATTTCTACAAAGATATTTTTTAGCAAACATTTGCTGAATGGTAATTTTCCCGTCTTAGGTACCTCTGATTATTTGCTGACGGTCTCCACAGAAACATTATTACAATAAGGATAAGTGAAAACAGGAAACTCCAAAATGCATCATCAACCCAGCGTTCCATCCAATTCTATAAGAACAATTCAAAACACAAAAAGTTAATTTTTTGATAAACACACAGATTGAGCACTCAAACAGCATGTGTGTATGTATACAGATATGTACACATATATACAGACAAATACTCTTAAAATCTAACCATAAGACTTTCATATATGTTTCTTTCCCTTTTTTTGCTTTTTGGGTCACACCCAGCGATACTCAGGGGTTATTCCTGGCTCTGCACTCAGGAATTACTCCTGGCGGTGCTCAGGGGACCATATGGGATGTTGGGAATTGAACTCGGATCGGCCGTGTGCAAGGCAAACGCCCTATCCGCTGTGCTATCACTGTAGGCCCCATATGTGTTTCTTTCAAGAAATATAAAACCTAAGAGATGCTATCTTTATAAAATCAGCATGAAGACATACTTCATCCTAAAAATCAAATCAAATCAATAAAATCATAACATATAGTATTATGAAAAGAATTAAGAGCTAAAAGGGGGGTGGTAGGAGGGAACCTCAGAACACTGGTAGAGGGAAGCTGTCACTGGTGGTGGGATTGGTGATGGAACACTGTATATCTAAAACTCAACTATGACTTTTGAATCATGGTTTTTGTCAAACACTGTGCCTAATGTCCTTCCCCTTTCCTGTCTCCTTTAGGATTAACAATGTTTTAATATTCTCTCTTCTCTTACTGTTTTTTGTTCTATATTTTAAAATTTCATCTCTACAGACTTGAAAATATCTCTTGATTTATTAAAATCTACTTGGAAGATAAGTAAAAGTAAAAATTTAAGTAAAAAGATAATTAAAAAAAAAAAACAAGAGTTCAAAAAGGTCTGAGAGGTCACTTAATCTATTTTCTAAACAAAAACCACAAGGCAGAGTTAAACTTAAACTAACAAAGGGCATTTTTTTCACATCACAACATTATAACCTATGATCCAAAAATCTCAAGGCAGTTTTTCCAAAAGTGCTTCAATAGATTTTAGATTGCTGAAAATAGCTCTAACAAATCTTTAACACAATAACCATTCCCTTCCACAAAACTGGAGGGTGAAACAATTAAAAATCTAAATCATATACTTAGAATCTCATGTGAAAAATATGTGAGGGAAAGAGAAAAAAACCGCATTCAATGCCTTCTCCTCCAGTTCTGGATTTATGGCCACACCTGACAGTGCTCAGGGCCTACTCCAGGGAGGCTGGGGAGAGCCTCTGCAGTGCTGGAGAACAGAACCTGGACTGGCGGCATGCAAGGCAAGTCCCCACCCACTGTACAATCTCAACCACCACAGAGGACTTGTAAAATGTCCAAACAGAACTAGAGAACTCTCCCACCGCTGCCTCCACCAAAGAGACTTTGCGATCTTGAGTCTAAGGAACACGGCATCGCGTCATCGTTATCATCTCCCGCTGAGGGCTCACTGCTCAGGATCTGCCGTGCTCAGAACAAGCACACTCTCCTGGAGGTGAGTTCAATGCAGAGCTCACGGACCCACTCCAATACACCAGTCTCGTGGTGGATGGGAGGGAAACAGGCTCTCCTACCGGAAACGACAGAGAACTATTTTCCAATAGTTCTAAGCAGAGAAAGGACACAATCAAAACGGAAGGTCTGAGAGGAGGTTTCTGAGTGGAGGCAATGCTTTTATATTATAATCCTATAGAAAAGAATTTCTTCTTATGGGGGGGGTTCACACCCTGAAGGCAGGACAGGGTTGCAGAAGCAGCACACTCAATGACTACCACATTCTCTGCCCCCTGAGACACATCCCTGGTCCTCTATGAAAGAAATTTAAAAGGAAACAAGATCTTAACTAAAATTATTTTCATTTACAAACACAAAATTTTTAAAGATTACACAAAGCAGTGGAATTAATGGAAACTGTGTAACTAGAGAGATCATACTTACCGACAGACATTTTGCAATTCTAAAGGTCTTAGTTGTCCACACCATAAATACTATAGAAGCTGAAACAAAACCAAGACAGTCAACTTTTGAAGCAACATGCAACACAAAAATAATTTATGGCTGTAAGAAAAATCAAATTGCTTACCGAGTACTGCAAAGATCAGAGTATTTGTAAAGTGCCTGTATAAAGAAAATTTCACTGTGTTCTTTCTTAGCCTAAGAGTCTTCATAGTTTGGGCCAAACTTATAAAAATGTAGGAAAAGTTAAGGAAAAAACATTTTAGTAACAAACAGTTAAGATAATAAAATACAAAGGACTCTTCTGTCTTTCTAAAACAAGTACTGCTAAATAAAATCTAAGCCACATACAGCATAATCACAGTCAACACTTTGTGAACAACCATGATACCACCATACATCTTGCTTTACCATTTACCACTGTTTGAAGAAAATCAGCCTCGTACTCCTTCTGTCCCAAGGTCCCAGTCCCCTAATGGGCCAGCGTTCCTTGGAGGTCACCTCAGGACCTGCCACATGGCACATAGCCCAGGCCTCCCAGCTCTGCTTCGTTCTGGTTCTTTCAAACATCCTGATCTGGTTCCAGATTTACCGTCTGAATGCCACCTCAAAGAAGGTGGCACTAAGCAAGGTGATCTATCAGTTTTCCTTTTGTACATTAAAGAAAGAAAATGAAACAAATATGGAGCTAGTTAGATCAGGAGAAACTTGACCGCAGGAATTACTGCAACAGACAGGAGGAAGCTCAGGGAAACTGGAAGAATGTCTGGAATGTTGAGATTCTGCAAGGGTCTCCAAGGCCAGACACCAGAGGTAAGCAAAGAGAAGTGGGATCAGGAAGCAGCAGTGTGGGAGTCCACAGGTGGGGGAGCCAAGAGCTTGGCCTCGGTCCTACAGGAAAGTGGGGTCCTGCGAACCCCATCCTCCAGCAGGGCAAGGGCTGGGGTTCTCCTAACCACGGCTATTTTACAAAAGCCTGCGGCTCACTCAAGGTCAGCACCGTCAAGCGTGAGAAAGCACTGTGAGGCTTCCCATGGGCTCCGCAGCAGTGGCCCTGGGGCCCAACCAGAGTTTCCACCAGTCTTCCCTCTGGAGCGGTTGTATAAGCAGTAAGCAGGACTCAGGAACCATACCCTGAAAATAATGGAGGGAAGCAAAAAAAAAAAAAAAGGTGGCAAACATTCTATTCCTGCTTCCGATGTTAAATTCTTTTTTTTTTTTTCTTTTTGGGTCACACCTGGCTCTGCACAGGGGTTACTCCTGGCTCTGCACTCAGGAATTATCCCTGGCGGTGCTCAGGGGAGCATATGGGATGCTGGGAATCGAACCCGGGTCGGCCGCGTGCAAGGCAAACGCCCTACCCGCTGTGCTATCACTCCAGCCCCTCGATGTTAAATTCTAAAGACTTAATTGATTAAATTAAAAAAAGATTTAACTAAAAAACTTTACTTCAGCACCACAGCGTACCAAAACTTTTTCCTCTTCCTAACTGCTGGTGAGTTGTAAATGCAGATTGTCTCAGAGAACACAATTCACTTAAATCTTCAGTCACTCTTGACAAAAAAATGGTGAATTCATTAAATGTCCACAAGAAAAAACTTAAAAAAAAAAAAGATTCTTGACTTCGATCTATTTTCTGCATTAAAGATCTAGTCTCATTTAATTATTCTAGTACATTTTTAAAACCAAGGAGTAAGGAGGTTAAAAGCAAATTCTGGCAGCCTTAACTTACCAAGATGCCTTTCACTTTAGATCAAGTTTCAACCATTTTTCCTACAAAAGAAAGCAGCCACCAAAGCAAGCATGCCCCGTCCTCCTGGGCGGGCCCCACAGGAAAGGATATCCACCAGCACAAGCCAGAATCAAGGAGGGAAAGAGGGAGGCTGGTCAGAAGCACAAGATCAGAATCATTTGCCTGCAGCAAAACAACAAAAACAAACATAAGCAAAATAAGCAGAAAAAAATTCTATGGCTTTTGAATGGGGAAGGGGAATGGTGCGTGCGTGCGTGTGTGTGTGTGTGTTGTATTTTCCCATTACTTCAGAAGCTGAATCCTATAGGGTCAGGCATATGGTTCACCAAACTCGAGGGAGCAGAGGCCAGGGATGGGCTCAGGAGCAGAGCACACACCTCATTTGTGAAGCCCTGGGTGGGATCCCTGGTACCCCACACACATACACTCACATACTAGGCCTAGGGAAACAGCACCGTGCATCCAGCACCTGTGATGTAAGGGCCTCAATGAAGAGTCCTTGTCCCATGCACCCATGTGCAAGCACCGCAGTCAAAGGATGCAAGCCTCAGTGAGCACTACGACCTATGGCCAGTCGGGGCCCGGGCTTCAGTGATGCCAACAGCCGTGAAGGGAAGCAGGAAGGAAATGAAATTTACAATACCCAAGCAAGGGGCCAGAGCGCGGACAGTGGGCAGGGGGCTTGCCCTGCAATGTGGCTGAGCCAGGTTTGATCTCCTGCACCGCAGATGGTTCCCCTAGCCCCAAGAGTGATCCCTGAGGGCAGAGTCAGGAGCCTGACCTGAGCACGAATGGGTGTAGCCTCCCACCCCCCACACACATTCTGCCAAATAAATGCCACCGGCAAGCAGGCCTGAGGCAAGTGGGCCTGAAGCACTGGACTTCCCAGCAGCTCCGGAGATGGACACCGGAGAGCTTGAAAGCTGGGGGACACGTCTGCCACTGCAGGACTGACTTCTCCTGACACCAGGAATGTCGAACTGCATGTCCTACTGTAAAATGTCCTTACTGCATTTCAACAAAAGAGCACAACTAACACAATTTGTAATAAGTATGCTCAAAATGTGAAGCAGTTTGGCACACCCAAGCCTTGTCAGTACTGTAACATAATAACAGTGTTTATTGGCACAAAGTGTCAGCACTGCACACTTGCTGAAATTCAAAAAGAAGTACAGGGTGCCTCAGACCTGTGAGCGTGCAAGCAGCAGTGTGTTTTGACCGGAAGGAGGAGGGGAGGAGGAAGGTTGATGGAAAGTTAACTGCTGGCTTTGGACTCTGTTGTGCAAGAGTCTGACAGACAAAGGAGCAGAGGACGAGCCTGCACCTCCCATTCCAATTCCTCTCACCCCATCCTGAGGCACCTCGGCGGCCAGCACAACATCAGCAGCTGGAGTCCAGAATAAGAGCAGAGGCTGTGGAAACAGAGCCGTAGATCCTCTGCTGCAACTCAGAATGAAACTCCAAAGAAAAAGCCCAATTGGAATCTAAGCCAGCTAATGGAGACAGCAGCTCTATGAATCAGTCAGCGGGGGAAGGGACAATTCTGTCCTCATCAGCCTGTGAAAGAGGAGGTGCTACCTGGAAGCGCCTCCTGCAGCAGGCTTGGAAGCTGGCCTCACATTCTGGGGAGAGGGCAACTCAGAGAAGGGATTATCAAGTATAATGCGGTTGGAGGCCATGCGGGGGGGGGGGGGGGGGGGGGAAGGATGAGGTGGGCTGAATGTAGACTAGAGACTGAACACAGTGGCCACTCAACACCTCTGTTTTGAACCACAACACCTAATTAGAGAGAGAGAACAAAAGGAAATGCCTTGCCACAGTGGCAGGGTGGGGTGGAGGGAGATGGGATTGGGGAGGGTGGGAGGGATGCTGGGTTTACCGGTGGTGGAGAATGGGCACTGGTGAAGGGATGGGTCCTCAATCTTTGTATGGGGGAAACATGAGCACAAAAATGTATAAATCTGTAACTGTACCCTCACGGTGATTCACTAATTAAAAATAAATAAATTTAAAAAAAAAAGAATTAATGTTTATGTACAGTATCTGAGGAAAGACAGTGTCTTGTTTTGTACAAACTACTGTAGATTTTTACTTACAAATGCCTCTTTGCCACCTAATGTTTTTATTTATAAGAATGCTAATCTTTTGTACATAGTTTATATTAAAGTCATGTTTAATAAATGTATATAAATGTGATGTATAGAAATCTATTTCAAAAGGAAATCAGAGTGACTAAAAAAATGTTCGAGGTTGCATTCAGAACTGATCACGGAAATAGACTTTATGTGGTCCTTGGGGTCAGTCTTTGCTATAGGAAGCTGTTGGCCATAGAATCACTTAATTATGTTACAGTACTTTCCCCGAGACTGTATGTGTACACATACTGACATTTTGTAGAGCACCTCTTCCAAACAATGGTTATTTCTTTTTTAAAAAAAAATTTTTTTTTGAATCACTGAAATAGTTACAAACTTTCATGATTACGTTTCAGTCATATAATGATCGAGCACCCATCCCTCCACCAGTGCATTTTCTACCACCAATATTCCCAGGATCCCTCCTACCTCCCCTACCCCATCCCACCACGTCTCTGTGGCAGGTACAATCCTTCTAACTTTCTCTCTCCTTCTGGGCATTATGGTTTACAATGTAGATACTAAGAGGCCATCATGTTTGGTCCTTAGTCTACTTTCAGCATGCATCTCCCATCCCAAGAGATTCCTCCAACCATCTTTTACTTAGTGGTCCCATCTCCATCCCCACTGCCTTTCTCCTAGCACATGACACCGGCCTCCAAACCGCAGACCGATCCTCCTGACCCTTACCTCTACTGTCCTTAGGTGTTAGTCTCCTATCATGTTACTTTATATTCTAGAAATGATGCAGTCATCCTATGTCTGTCCCTCTCTTTCTGACTCATTTCACTTAGCATGATATTCTCCATGTCCAGTGACAGTTATTTCTATATTGTCCCTAGTTGTCCATTGGCTCCCCTAGCAACAATTCCTTAAGTGTAGAGATAATCTTTTTTTTTTTTCTAAGCCTCCCTACATACAGGGACATATGTTGAGCTCTTAAGTAGATGAACTAAAAAATAATATATATATATATGTATATGTGTATTCTTTGGGAAATTGCTGATTTTTCAGTTTCAACCAACAACAAAGCACAACTATTACAATTATTATAAATGAAAAGTAATATGATTTCAATGATACAACAATTATAGGACACCATAAAGGATATGAACCACACAAATATGGAGTCAATAACTGCTAAGAGGATGTCACCCCATATAACTAAATGATTAGAATCCTGGAAAATAAAAATAGGTAAACAGAGAACCATACTTCTAAAACTCTAAGATGCTGACTATGTAAAAATTCAAAGAAATACGGTATATACATGGTATCTGGATGTAGGATATTGATCTTTCCTGTCTCTTTTCTATCAAGAAATAGCTTCCTATAAAATGACATATATTACATATAAAGACACAAATGATTATTATGTGAAGGTACAATAAAGCAATAATGCCCTCTTCCTACCGCAGCCAGAGCTGTGAAGAGTAAGTGTGTCTAATACAGAAACAGACAGGAGAAGAACACGGAGACCTGCCCTGTGGAAGACCAATGCCCTGCTTTAGGGGTTAGAGCACAAGTAAATGTTCTATAGCACAGACAGGCTCTGGGCATGGTGATCTGCTTAAGTCATCAAATGCAAAGTCATTCTTAGTGGCCGTCACAAAGTTCTGTGAAGCAAGTAAAACCTAGTAAGCTCTTTAACCACCCAGGCCTCAACCACGTTCTTGGGTCACATCCAGCTATGCTCAGGGAAGACTCCTGGCAGAGTTCAGAGGACCATACGGGGATGCCGGAGCTCAAACCCAGGCCAGCCAGCCACATGCAAGGCAAGTGCCCTACCCACTGTACTACTGCTCCTGCCCCTCGACCATACTCTGAAGAAAAGTCAAGGGCCAGAAAGTGAGCGGTCTTCCCAGGCAAGATCAGTACTCTGGCACTCGTGTCACAGTCTTGTTCTCCTGGAGCACAAGCATCTCCTACTTCTTCCAAGATTAGATTCTGTCAAACCCCAAATATGTGAGGGCCACAGAGTCAGAGCAAACGTACAGCCACGCAAGCACGAGTATGTAAAGATGTAAAATGCAAGAAGGGTTCAAATCATTTCCAACTCACTTGCATTACGGGCTACAGGGGCAAGGAGAGTGTTTGAGCCGCATAGTGACAAGAAAAATGCTTCATGGAAAAAAAAGAATAAAAAAGAGGAGGGGCCTGGAGAAACAGTACATAGGGGAGGGTACCTGCCTTGCATGTGGCTGAACCAGGTTTGACCCCCGGTACCCACAGGATTCCCCAAGCACCGGCAGGAATAATTTCTGAGTGCAGAGTCAGGAGTAAACTGAGCACTCCTGGGTGTGACCCCCAAACCAAAAAAAAATAAGCAAATAAGTAAACAAGAGGAAGCTAATTCCAAGGGTGACATGAGGGGGAAGCTTTATAATCAGCGACATCATTTAGGAAAAAAAAGTACTCGATGGAGACGATGGTGTTGAGTCAAATGAGTCAAAGGGAGAGGAACAGACACAGAATAATCTCTCTCGTATGCAGGACAGAAAGAAACTTCCCAGGGGAATAGCAAATGTCCAAAGAAAATAGAAACAGGGAGCAGAAGAACTGGTCTTCGGTAGGCAGATTTACCACTAGACTGGGGGTGGGAGGGGATAAGTTAGGGAAGGTAACACTAGGACAATGGTGGAGGGGCAAGTGTCGGCCACAGAGGCAGTATGTGTGTGGGGGGAGGGCACACGAGGAAGAATGGGGCCACTGGTGAAGGGAAGTGGACACTGCGAGGAGATGGGTAATGAATATTGTATGCCTGAAACTTAATGAATAACCTTGTAACTGATTCACAGTAGTTGCTTAACACATAAAATAGAAAAAGCATGCAGTGTAGAATTTTAAGTTCAGAAAGGCTTAAAAAGTAGCAAAATAGTCAAAGGGTGGGGGGAACCCTCCAGTAAGAGCCTTTCTCATATGATTTCCGTTCTTCAAGGTTTCATCTCCAAACTTTAGGTGAGATGTAAAATTTTGCTTTCCATCACCTCTCCAGGCAATGGGAAGCAAATCGAACTTCACAGCAATCACACACAGGAGCAGTGGTAGAATTAACGTGGCTTTACCCCAATGACTCTCATCACGCCTTCAATAGCTGCAAAGATGAGGTAGAGAACCCCCAGGCCAATCACCCGGTGCATGACCGTGCCGAGACGGGGCCTGGAGGGGGAGGAGAGAACAGAGGGGAGCAGGAGGGGTGGGTGAGTGAACAGTCAGCTTCGGGCACTGTGGTTGTCTTCCAGACACTACTGACCCACCATAACCACGGCTTCTTTATAATCGAAATTTTAAGTGAGCTGCTCCTGCGTCCTCGGGAGAGAGCCACCCGTCAGTCAGAAAAATGTTCTGATTTGGAGTTTGCCACCCTCTCCTCTCTGTCCCCCCGACCCCCGCTTCTCAGGAGGCTCGGATACAATCATAAAAGCAGTGTTGTGCAAGGAACAGGAAATGCTTTGAACTTGGAGCATCTCTTTTTTTGCCTGGCTTGTTTTCAGGACAGGCCCAGTGGTGCTGGGGGAGATTCCCAGCTTGGAGCTCAGCTGTTAGGCAGCGCTTGAGGACCACAACAGTCCCACAGATGCTGGCGATGGGGTGAGGAAGGGGACCCTTACACCCACATCTAAAGCCTGTGCTCTGGCCCTCTCAGCATCTTCCCAGCTCTCAAGCATCATTTAAAGAATGTCTACAATCCTTAAAGGAGATTAACCCTTTGACTACACAAAGTCACTGGCACTCCAATTCAGGATCTCTATTTGAAGGTGGGTATCAAATAATCAGCACATGCAAGTCCTTATGAAATGTGCGCTTGCAGCAATTTCTCCGCAAGACCTAGTTATGGTATGAATATGGTTCCAGCCATGTGCCAGTTGCTATGCCAACAGACAGGACCACAAGACTGCACACCCAGTCTCTTCACGCCCCAGGACTTACTTCACAATGCCGTAGCCCAGGCTCACAATGATCACCAGGAGACGGGCCAATGTCCTCTTCACGGCCGATATCAATTCCGCAAATATCAAGAGGCTCTGGGCTAAGGAGGAAGATGGACAATGATTCATTCTGGCCTGCCCAGAGGCCTGCCACCAGGCGCTGGCGTGTGTACTGTGGACAGCTCCATGCTGACTATGTGAGTCACCCATATCTGACTCCAGAGTCAGGGAACCCAACTGACACTGACATTCCCATAAGGCAACTCACTAGCTCCCCAAAATTTAGCCCACATCTGTTATCTGTCCTGGGCACAGGTGTCTTCTATCAATCTAAACTGGCATCCCAACTTCCATTTTTCTTCTTTTTCTTCCCTGTGAGGCTACAAATAATTAGATCCGTTTTCCATCCTGTGAATATTTTAAAACCATGTTAGGGCCAGAGCAACAGCTCAGCAAGTAGGGCACTTGCCGTGCATGCTGCTGACTTGGATTGGATCCTCTAGGCCCCGCCCAGAGTGATCCCTGAGCAGTTAGAATAAACTCTGAGTAATGCCAAGTGCGGCAACAAAACAAAACACATTTATATACTTTCAACCTGTGTTATCTTTGAAATATCCCAGGGGTGGGATGTGGGGGGGCAGGCTCTTTGCACAAGCATATTGGATGAAAACCATGGGTCTGTACTGACCTCTGGTCTAGGAGCCAGTGCACAGAACAGTGAAACTAGAGAAACAGCTCACAGAGCACTAAGTTAGAAATAAACCCCTCACTTACATATCTATGTATCAATATTCATAACTAATGCAACATGATCCAAGGATGCCATGTGTTAATGGATTTTTTCTTTTTTCTAATGCATTTTTTTTTTCTTCTTTGGTTTTTGGGTCACATTCAGTGGTGCTTACTGGTTTTGTGCTCAGAGTTCACACCTGGCAGGACTCGGGATGCTTTGTGGCTATGTGGTGCTGTGGACTGAATTGTGGCCAGCCATGTTCATCTGCCTTACTGTTCTTTATCTGGTTTACGGAGAACCTACATACCAACATATACATCTTACCTCAACTTATAAACAAATAATATTCCTAATACACCTTCATGGAAAGTGAGGCCTTCTATTAATCTCTTGTGCATGTCTTTTAAAACTTTTTTTGGTATTTTGTTTTTTGGGGGCCACACCTGGTAACGCTCAGGGCTTACTCCTGACAGGGCTCAGGGGACTCAACAGGGTGATGGAGGTGGGGGAAGGGAGGTGATTAGCTATGTGCAAGGCAGTCACCTTCCCTGCTGTACTATTTCTTTGGCCCCGTAAGTTTTTTTGGGGGGAGGTAAATTACAGATATTCCCCAATATACTTAAAGCAGCATAATAAACCTCCACACACCCATTATTCAGTGTCAACAAACACCTCTAGATATGCCAACTCATTACCGGCCTCTGGAGGAATTATATGATATACAAGTGCAAGCACGTCCCCTGAAAACGTGCATGGAGTTCCTCTCCAAGTGGCCACTCAGCAACCGTTGTCGGCTTCTCACACCTCTCCGGGCACCTTCCCTTTCACACGTGCTCCCTCCCCCAGGGTGCCCGGTCCTCTCCTCTATCACACTGCCATTCCCAGAACACACCGCGTGCACGAGGCTCCCCTCCAACTGCACTTGCAAACGCCTGGAGCCCCTGAATTCACATTCACAGAGAGAGACTCGACTTACTTGACAGCCCCGTGCTGTTGAGGTTTTGGTATTCACTATAAAACACTGCTTTTTCAAGCATTCCCAGAAAAATAACTGCTGCAATCCAGAACTGGATCCGTAGTATATCTTTCCAGTAACAGGCAGACCACAGCAGCCAGAGCACACCATACAAAATATAAACTATGCACATCACCATGTAGAACTGTAGGAAGAGAAACAATTCAAGTAAGCCTTTCTATAGTCAATAACCGATTGCTCTATTTTCTAGTTACTCAAAACTAGGTCACTAGTTTTTCAATTAAGATACAAAATATGAAAAAGGAAATAAAACAATGGCTTACTCACAATCATTAGCGGCCAATCTGATGCAGAGATGTAGCCATGTGGCCCCTTCATAGAAAGAGACACTGATGAAAGTAAGAGTGGGAACAAAGAAATGGAAGAATTAAATTAGACACCGGCCTTTTAACTCTTTAAACATAACTTCACTTCCCAGAAGGACCCAAGAAACAAACAAACAATGGATTTCCACCCAGCACACAGGGAGCTGGATAATTAGTAGTGCCTGATGATATACCAAGAGTACCAAGATACTCTTGCCTATATAGGCGCTGGGAGAACAGGGGTCAAACCGCCCCTTACCAGAGACATGACAAAAGTTCTGGCCTTAGACCCGCACCCCGCCGAGTCCATGCCCAAGACCTTATCTTTCTTCACACAACCTGGGGGATGAATCTCGGAATGTCAGCATGGGGATGGGTTGTCATCTGAGCGAGCAATAATAACAAGTGGCCAGCATAGGACGAGCCCGGAGGCCAGGGCTTCGAGACTGGCCCAACTCTCAGCGCGCTGTAACCGCTGCCTACTGGTGTCAGGGAAAGACTCCAGCGGGAAGGAAGAGGGCACAGAGCTCGGCAGCAAAATGCCAGGGGCTCCCTCTCCTGGCTGGTGTCAGCCGCCCAGGCCCCTGCTGGCTGACTTCACTTTGCAATGCGCCTTCCACCACGCTGGGTGCCCCTCGGTGCCCCATGGCCGAGTCAGAGCCGTCTGCAAACCTCTGGGACCCTCACACACTGGGAAATGAGTCAAAGCAAGCAGATGGTTCAAAAAGGTTCACTCTCTAAATTCCTTTGCTGTGGCTGGGGAGATGGCACAAAAGGCTGGAGGAAGACTTTTTGCATGCAGAAACCCAGGGTTCAATCCTGGCACCACATGGTCCCCTGATCACAGTGGTAGTCAAGCCGGTTATAGCCCCCAAGCACTGCTGGGTGTGGTCTTTCCCCCCAAACAAGTGGCCTACTGGGAGCCCGTGAGGGACTCTGCTTAACCTGGGGCAGAGAGTAAACATGGCGGGGAGGAGTGGTGTGCTGGCAGGAGCCTGTACCAGCACTACTGGGGAGAAAAGACTGCCGGTGCTTGATCCCCCAGCCACTGCTGCAGCTTAAATGACAACCAAGGGGGCGGGAAAGTCTAAAAATTTGGTGGATTTTACTTCGTGGGGGACATGGGGGGTTGACCCAGACTCACTTGTTCTCAGAACTTACTCCTGGCTCTGCTCAGAGAACAACATAGGGCCCCTGAGCCCAGGATGGAGCTTGGTCCACGGCCTGCTAACTGTCCCCATTGAACTACTGCTCTGTTCACAAATATAAAAGTTTAAGTCCATTTTCATTTTCCAATCCAATCCAATATACACATACATATGAACGCATTAAAAAAGCAACTTAATTCTCCAAATAAACAAGATTATGAAGTTTTGTGATAACTGAGATTAATCCCCAGTGTGACTTTAATACTGGATAAACTTAGATCAATGACAAGAACACAGAAAAAAGCTGTGAGCAGGCTTGCAATTTTAGCATACCATTCAAACTCCAACTTGCATCTGTCCTATCCGTTTTAATAGAAACAAGTAGGATATGAAACCCATCTCTCTGTGTTCTGGCCACAACATCCTAAAACAAGAGGGGGGAGGAAAAGTTTTTAGTTACTATGAAAGATATGAGCCAAATAGTTCACCACACTTTAATACAATTATAACTGAATTAGACCACTCTTCTAAAACACTGAATTAAATTAGCAAAAGAGAATGACAGTAGAAAAAGAAATACAATGGATCTTTGTTTTTTTCCAAAACTACCATCCTCCCTGATCCAAAGGAATGGAGGCGGGTAAGAGTCGTGGTCACTCGAATGTTTACTGCCTTTGATTTTTCCCTGAGTTTGTCCTCTAACATTACCACACTATAATTTATTCCGGATTGCCATTCAAACCATTTCCCCCAGATTCACTCTTCCCATCCTAATAATTTATTATAAAAAGTTTTTTTAAAATTTTCATTTTAATTTAATTTTATTTTTGCTTTTTGCACACCCAACGATGCTCAGGGGTTACTCTTGGCTCTGCACTCAGGAATTACTCCTAGCAGTGCTGGGGTGGCCATATGGGATGCCGGGGATCGAACCTGGGTCGTACGCATGCAAGGGAATGCCCTACCTGCTGTGCTATTTCTCCGGCCCCATAAAAAGTTTTTAAACATTTTTTTTTTAACTGAACTGAGGATCTCAGAGTCATCCATAAATACAGTCTCAATTGCTGAATTTGCACTAGCCTTTACATTACTAGCTGTTCCTGTGAGGACTAGCACTGACCAGTAATGGCCACCACAGTTGGACACACCCACACAGGGGACATGTTCTTCCTTCCTCCTCCTGAATATGTTCTTTCCTTTTCTTCTGACTCTTCCACCTCACTAGGGACAAAGGGCTTCTGCCGGCTGCTGCTAGCCGAGTGAGCTAGCCCCAAACCACTCATTTCTTTGGGAGCCACCCCTGGTGGTGCTCAGGAGTCCCAGTTCCAGACTCAGAGACTTGCAGTGGAGTCAGCCTGCTGGCAGCGAGAAGCCCACCTGCTGTGCTACCTCTCTGCACAGTGCCCCACCTCCCACTACTCAGGTGGTCGAAGAAAACATTAAAGCCATGGCATATGGGGCTACAGCAGTAACAGTGAGGAAGGAGCCTGCCCTGTATGCAGCTGACCCAGCTTCTTGTCCCCAGCACCCCATGTGGTCCTCCAAGTTCCCAGGAGTGACCCCTAAGTGCAGCACCAGGAGTGAGGCCTGACCACCTCTGGGCATGGCGCCAGAGCAGAGGAAAGAAAGTCACAGTATAAAAAATGCTCTGCCCTCTCCTAACCTGCTCCCAGTTACTACTCAATATATATTTAACTGAATCACGATGAAATACAGTTACGAAAATTTCATTTTTTGACAACACCCAAAAGGGGTGAGAAAGAGCAAAGGGGAATGCCCTGCCACAGAGGCAAGGTGGGGTGGGGTGGTGGGAGGGACACTGGGACCATTGGTGGTGGAGAATGGGCACTGGTGGAGGGATGGGAACTCAAACATTGTATGACTGAAATGTAAGCACAAAAGTTAGCAAATCTGTAACTGTACCTCAATAGTGATTCATTAAAAAATAATAAAAAAAGAAATAAAATAAAGTAGCACTGTAGTAGCACGGTTGTCCCATTGTTCATCGATTTGCTCGAGCGGGCACCAGTAACGTTTCCATTTGTGAGACTTGTTACTGTTTTTGGCATATCGAATACGCCATGGGTAGCTTGCCAGGCTCTGCCGTGCGGGCGGAATACTCTCAGTAGCTTGCCAGGATCTCCAAGAGGGACGGAGGAATTGAACTCAGGTCGGCCACATGCAAGGCAAACGCCCTACCCGCTGTGCTATTGCTCCAGCCAAATAAAATTAAATCACTTGGTAAATGAGATTATAAGGAAAAAAAAGTTAGTATTTTAGTTTCTGTCATACAATGATCCCATCCCTCCACCAGTGCACATTCTCCACCACCAATGTCCCCAGTATACCCCCCCAACCCTCCTGCTGCCCCTATGGCAGACAATTTCCCCCATACTCTCTCTTTACTTTGGGGCATTATGGTTTGCAATATAGATACTGAGAGGCTATCACGTTTGGTCCTTTATCTACTTTCAGCACACATCTTCCATCCTGAATGATTCCTTCAATCATCATTGACTTAGTGATCCCTTCTCTATTCCAGCTGCCTTCTCCCCCAGCTCATGAGACAGGCTTCCAAGTATGAAGCAATCTTCCTGGGCCTTGTGTCTACTGCCCTTGGGTGTCAGCCTCATATTATGTTATTTTATATTCCACAAATGAGTGCAGTCATTCTATGTATGGCCCTCTCTTTCTGACTCATTTCACTTAGCATGATACTCTCCATGACCATCCACTTATAAACAAATTTCATGATTTCATCTTTCCTAACAGCTGCATAGTATTCCATTGTGTAGATGTACCAAAGTTTCTTTAACCAGTTGTCTGTTCTTGGGCATTCAGGTTGTTTCCAGATTCTGCATACTGTGAACAGTGCTGCAATGAACATACAGGTACCGATGTCATTTCTACTGTGCTTTTTTGAACCCTTGGGATATATTCCCAGAAGTGGTATTGCAGAGTCATTTGGAAGCTCAATTTCTAGTTTCTGAAGGAATGCCCATATTGTCCTACTGTCACTGTCATCCTGTTGCTCATTGATTTGCTCAAATGGGCACCAGTAACGTCTCCATTATGAGACTTGTTATTGTTTTTGGCATAACGAATATGCCACAGGTAGCTTGCCAGGCTCTGCCGTGCGGGCGAGATACTCTTGGTAGCTCGCTGGGCTCTCCGAGAGGGACCGAGGAATTGAACCCGGGTCGGCCATGTGCAAGGCAAATGCCCCACTCGCTGTGCTATCACTCCAGCCATATTGTCCTACAAAACTCTTAAATTTTCCTGAACGCTGACTATTTCAACTTAAGCAACTCCAACTCCAGATCCTCCCTGAAACCCTATGCTACACCTGATTTGGATCAATTTCTTTATGTTCTTTTGAGAAAGCTGATGTGGAGGCAACACCTAGAGGGGGTGGAGGACTCTGCTGTGTCTCCGCCTCTTCTGGAAGTGCCACCCTAGGCCCTAATTCTTTACATCCTTAGAGTGCAGTGTCAATTTCTGAAGCGAGAAGGCTTCAAAAGAGTTCGTGCGATACCACAGCTTTAATAAAGGCTTTTCCACAAAGACAGGAACAAGTGTGTATAAAATTCATAGATGTAACAAACACACCATTTAGGAGCAGGGATGAATGTACATGTTCCATGTCTGGGACCTGAAAACTGACACTTCCCTCAAAACACAAACCAACACCCACCCCGCCAATCCCGCCTTACACACATTCCATCTTCCCCAGTTCTAATATAATACTTTATATTGCCAATTCTTATAATCCTACTTTATATACATCAGCAGATTTTTTTTTTCTAATCTCACTGACTTACAGATTTCCTTTAAGGACAAATAAAATGACATACCATTGATCCTTCCTGGTTTGAAACATTTCTGCCATTTGTTAGTTCTTTATTCTGAAAAAAAAAGGGGGGGGGAAATGTTTAATAATTAAGGAAAACATGGTAAGAAAGAAACCAAAGTTCTGAAAACTGAAGACCAGAGAACAAATCTGACTGGACCCCAAACCAGAGTAGCAAAATCCTGTCTCTGAAAAATCATTTAGGGGGCTGGAGAGATAGTACAGCAGGGAAGGTGCTTGCCTTGCTGTTTTGGGTTCAGTCCTTGACATGGAAAATGGTCCCCAAAGAGAGTAGGAGTAATGCCTGAGCACCAACAGTCGTGGGCTCCCTCCAGTCACACACACACCAAAAAAAAATAAAGGAAAAAAGAAAAAGCACTTAATCAGAAAATTGAATGTCATGGATGGGGAGAGTATGAAGATGTAAAAGGATCTCTAAGTGCTAATATATTCTGCGCTGGATGCATAGGGGTGTGGTACAGATTTTGAAATCTTTATCAATCTGATAACTTCTCAAATATATATTCCATTGCATGACACTCAACATACTCTTTTGAAAGAACTCCTTCAAGTTCCTTTGAAATCTTAGCTACATATTTCCCTTCCATTGCAAAGTATAACAAAACCAAGTTAGTTGTATACTGACCTATATAGCCCAGGACTGACTGCTCACGAATATCTCAGAATCTTATCTTCCATGAGTAGGAGAGAGCAAACTCTTGGTGTACTAAATGCTGAAAAATCTAGCAAGCATACCCAAGAAAAAGTCTTGGAATAGCAGCAAATCAGAGAATTTAACAACTTGGAGAATACCAAGGATCTTGCCTAGAGCTGTTTTGAAGAAACGTTGGGGGCAAGGGTCTGACAACAACGGATAGAAAAGAGAATGAGAAATGAACTGCTGTAGATCATACAAGGATGACAAACAGTTCCCCTTGGAAAGACACTGAGATAAAAGGTGGAAGGTAGAGAATAGTGGTAAAATGCCTTATTTTACTCCAGACACAACTAAACCTAAAAACAAGTTTAAGCACTGTTTTATCAAAACACTGTTAAGATAATTAACTGATACTTACTCATGGGATTAAAACAGATGGGGGGAGGGGTTATTTGTTGTTCTTTTGGAGCCACATGCACCTATACTCAGGGGTTTCTCCTGGCTCTGCACTCAGGAATCATTTATGGCAGTGCTTGGGAGTGAACTTGGGTCAGTCACACGCATGGAAAGCACTCTACCAATTGCAGTATCACTCATGCCCAAAATAGATTCTGGGCAAAAGGGAAAACACATACTCACATTCAATGAGGGGAACACCTGTAAATCACTGTTGCAATCTAAGTTTTCATTCTTCGTTGTCCAACAATCAATGTTCTTGGAATCACTACCACAAAAGTCTTCACTGATAGTCAGCTGATGCTTCTGTAACTGCTCCTATCCAAGATGAGACTTAGGTTAAAACTTATTTCCATACTGCTTACTCAAGACAATATGTAAAATTTAGTATCTAAAGAATAATTTAACATAGACAAGTTACCAAAACTGGAGACAGGCAAAACAAAATAATGGAAAAGTTTTGAAAATAATTTTACATATAACTGAAGTAATCAGTATCTCAACTAATCCAACTTGGCTCACACAGTAATATAAAATGCAAGCATAATCTTAGAGAGTGAGTGATTTACCCCGTGTTTGTAACAAAACACTGTATACCAAGAATTTTTCCCACATACAAGCAATTAGACAGAGAAAGCAGTATTTGACCAGAAGGAAAAATAAACCAAACTGTAATATAAAGTTGCTAAGTCAACTGAATATATGGGAGAGGATCCCCTATACTCAGGTTATTAATATTCAAGTATCATAACCAAAAGTGTTTGATTTCCTTGAAAGGGTGACTGTGACAGAACTATGGCTCCCTGGCACTGAAGGTAGGTTAAGCTAGTGCCTGCTGGCGAAAGATAGGACAATCCAAGTAAAGCTAATAAGAACAGATACACATCACAACTCACTTAACAAAGAAAAGAGTGAACTCCTATTGACAACTGACAGGTAAATAAAAGAAAGGGGGAAGGCAGAATTACTTACAGAATGCTAATAAATGTAGAAGGAAAACACTAGAATTTGAAAAATCACCATTTAGCGACTGTCACAGTAACAATTTACTTCTCAGGCAAGGATCACAGAAGGATTGATTCAAAACACCCACATGTTTACATGCTTAAAGAATGTTCATCCCTTTGACTGTGTCTGATATGCTTCAGAACGATGCAGGTCTCGTCATGTGATAACTGCACTGTTCAAGTGAGCATCTTTTTCTTTTCTGTCATTCAGGTAACACTGGTTCATAGCATGGTGCATGTTTTAGGAGTCTGGCCATCCTGCCCCATGGTGGCCAATTCTCCCAGGACCCAAAGATCTGGTTGCACATGCCTTTCTCATTCTGACTTTCAGTGAGCAGTTCTGCTCTGAGGAAGGGAGGTGAAATATTTCGGGGGAAACACAGAGAGAAGGCAGGAGTTCAGGGAGAATCTGGAGATACGTACATTACTCAAGCTAGGAGTTGACAGATAACAGAGTAGCAGAAAAGGAACTGATCAAGCAACCATCATGAGAAGTCGAAAGGAAACCCTGGTCCAGGGGCCCGTGGACTTCCTAGAGTGGGAGCCTAGCCTCAGAACCAGGAACTTCTTGACCTTAGCCAAGTTCCTCCGCTGTCCCCTCCCAGTTTGCCCCCTCCTCACCATCATCCCCATCTAGGACTCCCCCTTCCTCACCCTCCTCCACTCCCAACCCTCCCTTCTCCCCTGCCTGGCTCCTTTCTGCCACTCACATCTTAGACCTATGTTAAGTCCAAGGCTTCCCATCTGATAACTTGAATGCAATGAAATCTATCTTTCAATTGTTTTATATCTGCATGTGACCCACAGGCCCTTTGTTTATGGTTTCTACCTATGTGACTTAAACGTTAACTAACAATTTCGTAAGAACGGAGAAAGGTTTAGATACTTCTCAGAAAGCAGGAACTTTGAATCAGAGCACTTACTGTTGAAGTCCCAAGTTAATTAGTGGGACTTCGAAGGCTACTGTATTTCTAGTCCCCATACTAGATGCGCTATTGATGCTTTGTATTCATCATTTCGCTTCAGAGGTTCACATAAATTAAAAACTGTGCTTTACTTACTTCCAGGTTATAGAAGTCATTGTAGCAGATATGGTACTTCAAATGCCACTCTATGGTAAACTTCATAGGTCCAGAACAACTGAATGACTTAACTGTTCAGAAAAAGAAAGTCTCGTATTAAAAAATAATATATGACAAAATGTTGTAATATGTAAGGTTCCAATAATGCAAAAATAGGTTACTTTATGAAATAAGTCAGAGAGAAAGGGACATAGAATGACTGCACTCATTTGTGGAATATAAAGTAACATGATAGTAAACTAACACCTAAGGACAGTAGAGATAACGGTCAGGAGGATCCCACCATAGCTTGGAAGCCAGCCTCACATGGGGAAAAGGCAGCTGGGATAGAGAAGGGACCACTAAGTAAATGATGGTTGGAGGGATGACTTGGGATGGGAGATACGTGCTGAAAGTAGACTATGGGCCAAACATGACGGCCTCTTAGTACCTGTGTTGCAAACCAGAACACCCAAAAGGAGAGAGAGAGTGAAAGAGGGAATGTGCCTGCCACAGAGGCAGGAGGTGGGAAGGGCTGGCGGTGGTGGGAGGGATATTGGGAACATTAGTGGTGAAGAATGGGCACTGGTGGAGGGATGGGTGCTCCATCATTGTATGACTGAAACTTAATCATGAAAGTTTGTAAGTGTGTAACTGTATCTGATGGTTATTCAATGAAAAAGAAATAAAAATGGGCTACTTAAATGAAACGTTGAGTAAAATACCACCTAATCCCTCCAAAAAAGTCACTGAAAGATGAGACAAATAGATTCATTCAATTGTCACTGACCAGAGGTTCCCATACTATTCACTTCCTCCATGCCAAGTCCAGTGTGTCAGTCAGCCCAGCAGGAGGCGGAGCGGGGACAATGCAGGGACAATGCTGATGCTGTGCATGAAGAATCCCAGCACTGCAGGGTTCCCAGTGCTGACCAGGAGGCCCCACAGACAGAGAATGGCCCTGTGACTCCCAGCACCACAGCACAGGACCCATGGCTCTCTGAACTGAACCACCTGCAGCTTTGCACACCAAGTGGGGGCGGGAGGGTGCCCCAGGACCCAAGCATCATCTGGAGCTGCTCCCAGCCCCACAAAATATTCAGCTGTTGGATAACTCAGCCACGGCTGACTCCACTCTACAGTCACTGATTCCCTTTTCCTTTCATCACGTAGTCACCCCAAACACGGGATTACTACCTCTCCTGGGCCAGGCGGTAACTGTATAAAGTTACTGCCACTCCAGCCCTTGACGTGAGAGGTACTGGGGAGAGGGGATGGCTAAGACATCACAGGCAGCTCTGATAGAGTGAGGGATTCAGAACTGAAGCTCAAAGGAGCCCTGAGCACCGTTGGGAGTGATCCCGGAGCACAGAGCCAGCAGGAGGCCCTGAGCACCACTGGCAGAGTGCCCAAAAGTCCAAACAAAAAACCCTCAAAGCAGCTGTGGGCAAGACTCTGGGCAAGGCCCCTCTCAGAGTCTACAACATGGAGAAGGGGGCAGAACAGCCCGGCTGAAGCAACCGTTTGGTAAAGGGTCAGTCAGGTTAGAGGGAAGTGTGCAGAAGACACATGGCCAGGCTGCATGAGAGCGGGGTATGGATGTGACACCGCGTGAGAATCACCTGCTCTGGTCAGATCAGGGCGTGAGGGGGAACTGGCACTGGGGAAGAGTGATTTCACCAGGACTCAGATGCACGAAGGGGTTTTCTTGATTCTGTGTATGACAGGGCACCACCAAGAGATTTGCATGGGAGGGCAATGTGATCAGACAGACTAGAAAGAGCTGATTCTAGAACTAAGCAAGTTCCTCGGGGCGTGTCTTCACCACCTGGCAGCTGGCTCTCGGCAGAAGACGGCAGGAGAGCAAGGCAGCAGCCGCTGGCGCTTTAATGACTGGGGCTCAGAAGGGCTATGCCACTGCTCTGCCACGGCTGCCTGGGCAGACCGGGCCTGGTACAATAAGGAACTGCACGCAGTCCTGACGACCGAGAGGCAAGGTTCACTACAAGCCAGGTTAAAAGCAGGTAAGCAGAGAGACTCAACGAGTACAGAGAGAAAAGTCCAAAAGGCTGAGGCTGGCAGAGTTTCTGGGGTAGAATATAGCCAAGGCCTGAAAAAAGCTACAGCAGGAAAAAAAGAAGATAGAAAGTCTGCAGGGGGGGAAGGGATGGCAAGGCAACACCACTTGCATTACACGTGGCCAACCCAAGTTTGATCCCCAGAAATGTAGATGGTCCTCAGTCCCTACCAGGAGTGAGCCCCTGAGCACCAAGCCTGGAGTAAACCCTGAGCATTGGCTGGGCGTGGCCCCCAAACCAACAATAAAGAAAAGAAAAGAGACCCATAGAGGAGCTGGGGTAGAGCACAGAGCATGCACCGCACCCACGTTCAGTGCCTGGTACCTGAGAAGTAGGACCTATCTTTTGGCCCTTGCACTAAATTCTCCTTCAGAGAACCACAGGGGGCCCGATAGTACTGGGGGTAAGAGGACAGCCTTGCATGAGGCCAATCAACGTTCAATCCCCAGCCGTCCCATATGGTCCCCCTGAATACTGCTTTGAAGAATTCTTGAGCCAGGAATAAACCCTTGAGCATCAATTGAGTGTGGTCCCCAAAAACAATCACTGGGAGTGGACTTGGAGACCCATGAGCACTACTTAGGAATCGTTCCCTTTCCATCCAAGAAAAATCTTGGGGCCAGACAGTACAGGGGCTCGATACTCAGCATTGCATATAGTCCCCTGAGCACTACCAGGACTGCTCTCTGAGCATCAGGCCTGTAGTAAGCCCTGAGCATCACTGGGTGTGGCCCCAACCCCTCACTTAAAAAAATAAATAAATAAATAAGGAAAGAAAAGAATCTACAGAGATTCCCTTGAATAGCAGCTTGTCCATGCAAATAAAGAAGACTAATAATTCTGAGTTCACACAGAGGTGGGAACTGTTTGAGTGCCCCTAGTCAGAGTGGAGAAGCCTTTTTCTGTGCTGAGAAGCTGTAGAAGGGTCCCACCCCAGAAGTGGTGCTAAAGCCAAGGCTCCATTCTAAATGACATTCCCAACTGAACCAGAAAGGCTCCTTCCCCTCTTGCAGGAGGGGGAGAGGCCAGTTTAAGCGAAGGGCCCTGAAGCCAAGAAGATGAGTGCAGATGGCCAGGCGACAGAGAAAGTGTCGAGTCAAAGCTGAGAAGCCCAAAGAAGGGGACTACCCCGCACTCCTGTCCTTGAGTGAGAATACTGGCCGCCGGTATTCCTGATGTGCTGTAAGGGAGAGGATTTTGCAGCTCAGTTCAGGCTTGAAAAGAACATCACGAGTTCAGGCTCCATGGCAGCAGCGACACTACCTGGGTAGTGGAGCCACAGGAGATGCCCAGTCAATCCTACTGGGCACGTGCCCCGGAGGCTTCTGGGCCTCGGCTGTGTGAGAAGACTGTCTGACCATCCTGACAGGGTGCTGCCATGGCAGTGGGGTGGTCTGCACCTGGTATCTCACCATGAACATACAAAGACATCCTAACCCTAGTCACCTAGCCACACAAAAACACACAAGAAACACCTCCAGATCGCAGCAGGCACACGGGGAAGAGAGGCAAAACCCCCCCACGCTTAGTGAGGGCAGCAGCCCGGAAAACTCAGCCAGTATTAACCAGCTCTGAAACTTCTCTGATGAGGACCTCAGAGAAGAAATGTTGGGGATATTTAAGGAGCTCAAAGAAACAATGAAATACACCTCCAATAAAACACAAGAGAGTATGAGAGCAGAAATGAGGAAACTGGAAAATGACAGAATTGAGAAACTTATCGGGCGAAGGCCTCAGCAGCAGAGTAACAGCTGCCGAGGACAGAAGCAGTGAACTCCAAGATAAGGTGAAGAAAACCTCCAGACAAAAGAAACATGGAAATAAGTCTTGAAATAAACAGAAAACTCTGGGATGAATTTAAGAGGAACAACATAAGAACTACCAGGTCTCAGAGGGCCATAAGGCAACCTTGATGAAGCAGCAACAGTCAAAGACATGATTGCAGAAAGCACAGGCACCCAGACCCAGAGGGCCCGAAGGGGACCAGCTAAAAGAGATCCAAGTTAAAAAAAAACAACAGGTGGGCAACAGATAGTTCAGTGGGCCAGGTGCTTGTGTTGCATGCAGGCAGCTGACCGGGGTCCTATCCCCGGCACCCCACAGGATCCCCCAAGCCTCTCTCCAGGAGTGGTCCCTGAGTGCAGAGCCAGGAGTAATCCCTGTGCACCACCTGGTATGCCTCCAAGATAAAAAAAAAAAAAAATTAGAAAAGAGGAAATTGATGCAACAGAAACTCAACTGTCTGCCTGAACAAAGTTGTCAACTGAATCCAACATTATATAACTCACGAGAATGCATCATTTACAATGCCCACACCTTCTAAATAAAAACACCAGCGGGAAAATTTGACCCATAACCATAAAATAGATCACTCAGTATAAGAAAGATGATGTATAAGAAAGATAATGGAAATAATAAAAATAGTTTCTATATGTTCAAAGACATAAAGAAAAATATGATATTACTGAAGAGAAAAATAAATATTTTTTTCCAGAGCTAAACTTCTAGAGATTAAAGAAACATAACATCTAAAGTTAGAAAAAGAAAAATTCACTTAACAAAATTAATGGCAGATTAGAAATGGCGAAGACCCCTACCTAGAAGACAGAGCTTACATAAGTGAGTATGGCTACAGTGACATGTGAGATGCCAAGAGGCCCTAGCATGTGTATGTGGAGTTTCCCGAGGACAGTCGGGAGTGTGAGTCCACAGTCCAGGTAAGAGTCCATGCTGACTGTTTTCAGGTGTTCCAGAATCATCTGTTGAGAAGATGATCCTTTCCTCAATAAATTACCTTGGGACTATTGTTTTAAGGGGAAAAAAAAAATCAACTGGTCGGGTATGTGTGGATCTATTTTTGGCTCCTTCACCTGTTCCATTAATCTACATCCATCCTTATACTGGTACCACACAATTTCCATGACATCATCTTAGGTTTCAAAATCAAACAGTAAAAGTTCATTGGCAAAATGGTTTTGCTGTACTAGGTTCTTCATATTCTCATATAAATACGTAGAATGCCTACTCAACTTTCATATCAAAACAGGCTTGGATTTTGATTATTATTAACTCAATTTATCTATCTGGGGGAAAACGGCAAGTATGAGATTAGAGATATATTTTTCACGATGCCATATATCAAGTGGAGGGGGTTGTTTATTGTTTTCCAGAGTTTTTTTGGGAGGTGGGTGGGTGGGTAGGTTTGGGCCACACCTGGTGGTGCTCAGAGTCTGTTCATGGCTCTGTGTTCAGGAATCACTCCTGGTGGTGCCGCCCAGACTGTACGTTGTATGGGGGATTTGAATCAAGGTGGGCCGCATGCAAGGCAAGCCCCTTAACCCCTACCTCTCTGGCCACCTTCTGAGTGTTTTTACAAGGAATGAGTATCGAGTTTTTTCCAACTATGTTTTTATTTAGCTTGGGAGACACGAATCTAGTTCTGTGCAAACACAGAGACCGACTCACTTCTTCACCAAACCACTGAGGCAGATGTAGAAGCAGAATATCTGACTGCTCAGTTGGATGAATCATAACTGTGCGGTGGCAGTGTAACTATCCATGGGCTGTCCCCCTCCGTCAGGCCTTCCACCCACTGGGCGGAGAAGGGTGCTGGGTGGGTGAGCACAGTGCTCAGGCGGACGCTCCTCCCACCTGTCACAGCCACAGTGACAATTCAACACCGCTTTCTCACCGAAGGGTGAACACTGCCAGCTTCTGCCTGACTAAACCCTTTTTTTAAAAAAAATTCATTTTTATAGGGGGCTGGAGTGATAGCACAGCGGGTAGGGCATTTGCCTTGACCTCGGCTGACCCAGGTTTGATTCCCAGCATCCCACATGGTCCCCCAGCATCGCCGGAAGTAATTCCTGAGTGCAGAGCCAGAAGTAAACCCCTGAGCATCGCTGGGTATGATCCAAATAGAAAAAAAAAATTCATTTTTATAAAATCTAGGCTGGCTGAGAACTTCAGAGTACAGCAGCGGCTCCAGGAAGGGCGAAATTATCTGCTGGTACTGCCTCCCAGGTCAGGGGGAAGGTGGTTTCATGTCAACAGCTGTAACTCCTCTCAGCTCCCAATCACGTCTCGTGGCTCAAGCAGGGGGGGTCTCATTTTTGAATGCTTCTGCCCCTCAACTTTACTCTTTACTCAATGCCTCACTCTTTATGTATATTAATCCCTATCTAGATTGCAGTCTATTAGGCAGATGTGAGAAATTAAACATGGCTGGTTCTTAAATCCACTTTTGTGTTTCTGTGGTTCGTATACGTGTTCATTTCTGCTCTAGTGTTTTTGATTTGCTTTGTTTTGGGGCCAGACCTGGGCTTACTCCTGGCAGTGCTCAGAGATGCCGGGGATGAATCTGGGTCAGCTCTACTTGCTATACTACCACTCCAGTCCCACAGGCTTTTAAATTTTATTTGTCTAGACAGTGGACATGAAAGCTTCTAGATGCCAATATTTTGATTAAGGCAAGTAAGATGCCAGCAGTTTTTCCTCACCTACTTTGGATTTGTATTGCCTCTTACCAAGCTCTTAGCAACACTAATGATTGTGACCTCCAAACTGCCTTGTACACCTTCTGCTTTCTAGCTGATGTCAGCACAGATCCCATAGTACAGAAGAATTACCCAACAAACAACCAGAAGATGGTGTGCTACAGAGACAGAGTATGCTCTGGACCCTAGGAAGCCAATTTGCTTATCCCAAACCTTGACCCTGGCAGTCCGCTTATCTAGTCAAATTACTGAAAAATGTAAGGGGTTAAATTTAAGACAAACTCTGACCTAATATTAGTCCATTCAGAAAACTGAAAACTTGAAGATCTGTGAGTTATTGGTAGTTGCACAAAATCAGCAATTATACTGTTATTTTTACTGTCAAAGATCTAAGATTAATGTGCTAACATCTAGTAATTTTTACCTCATGATTAGCTATTAAGTATTTTATTTCACATATGTATATATCTGGAAAATTTTCAGGGGCCTTGAATTTATCACAATGAAGCCATTTCATATACTAACAAAAAGGAATTGATCTACATTTAAAATCTTAGATTTGGAGTGAAATCTCACAAAAGTTAAATATCTTTATTGAAGTTTACTTTATTAAACTTCAATTATCTTTTTTGGGGAGGGGGCACACCCAGCAGTGATTGGGGGTTACTTCTCGTTCTGCATTGAGAAATCACGCCAGGTGGGGATGTTGGGGATCAAACTCGGGTTGGCTGCATGGCAAGACAAACACCCTACTGGCTGTACTATCTCTCCAAGCCCTCAAATATCATTTTTAAGGAATGATTTACATTACATTTTATGAGATCAAAAAAACCCACTCTTGTCTTTACTGAACTAAAAGAAACTCCTACAATGTTCTACCTAACCAACACCAAAATTGCTGCCTCATTTCTAATATAGTTCACACTTATTTACATTAATAAAACAGTTTTTAATACATGCTAGTCATTATAATTTAATTGTATTTTATTTGTATTAGTTTAGTATACTTACCAGAAAACTTGATTTCAGTAGAATTAAACATAGTTTTTCTAAATACCAAAGGTCCTGATTTCTAAAATTAAAGAAACAAAATATAGAAAAAACTTGTTAAAAATGTGTTTTCTACTGTTCGTTTCATAGCCTTAGCCTGGAAAATAAAGATTTCTAATCTGTATATTCCCCCAATGCCCAGAGCGCTGTTCTGTTTTATCAGAAGCAGATCCCTTCTGATAAAATGAGAAGAGCCTGGAGGATACCCAAAGCTATACCCAAACGTATGCTCAGGGCTTACTCCTGCCTCTGTGTTCAGGAGGAACTCCTGGCAGTGCTTGGGAAACCATAGGTGATGCCAGGTTCAAACCTGGACTGGCCTGTGCAAGGCAAGTGCCTAAACCCCTGTGATAACACTCTGGCCCCGAGGTGTTAATTTATTCAAAACATCAATCCGATCACCTGGTTCACTTTCTTAAAATCACCTGCAGTGTCTCTTCTGCCTGCAGCTGACATTAGGCTGGGAAGGCTCGGGCCCACAAGACAGAGGGAAGGCACCGCGGCCACTGCTCAGTGAATGCAGCTCCAGTACGGGCTGAGTGGTCATCTGCAGCTGTACTTTTGACATAACCACCACCCTCTTCCTACACTGTCGTGGGTCCCTTCGGCCCTTCAACTCTCCAAGAGTAAGCTCCAACTCTCCCAGCATCGCTACAGCAGGGATGGGGTGGGTGGGTGGGGGTAAAGGTAGGGGCCTTGCCTTGCATGCAGCCAACCTGGGTTCCATTCCTGGCATCCCCCTCCCATACGGTCCCCGGAGCACCGCCAGGAGTGATCACTGAGTACAGAGCCAAGAGTAAGCCCTGAGCACTGCCAGGTGTGGCCCAAAACAAAGCACAACTATAACTTAAAAAGTAAAAGCACGATAGTACCTGTACTGCAAACCATAACACCCAGAAGGAAAGAGAATAAAAGGGAATATGCCTGCCACAGAGGCACATGGGGGAAGGAGGGTAGTGACAGGAGGGATACTGGGAACACTGGTGACAGAGAATGGGCATGGGTGGAGGGATGGGTACTTGAACATCGTATGACCAAAACATAATCATGCAAGTTTGTAAGTCTGTATCTCACGGTGATTCATCATCATCATCATAAATCTCAAACAATACATAAATAACGCACAAACTTCATTCCCTCTCAACCTATTAACCAACCCACAGACTTTCTTAAAAACCTTTTCCTACCCCTCCTTTACTGAGTTCCTTTCTTCTTCTCTTTCAAGGGCTACTTTCAGAGCCCTTTCCTCAAGAACCCTCCTACCACGCCCCACACCCAGGCCTGGCCTGGTCATCCCTGACATGGTCTCAAGGATGTGTTCTTCACAGTTCTTACCATAACTAAAAAAAAGAACCAATTAATGACCTGGTTCATGTCTGAAGGCATTGGGTCCAACGAATAGAGAATGAAGAATTAAGAAACAAAACAAGGGCCCAGAGAGTATAGGTGTGAAGACACTGGCCTTGCATGCGGCCAATTCAGGTCTGATCCCTGGCACTGCAAAAGGTTGCCAGAGTGCCACCAGGAGTGACTGCAATGCCCAGAGTCAGGAATAAGCTGGGCACTGTCAGATGTGGTGCAATGCCACCTCTCCACAAAAACCAAAAAGAAACAGGACAAGCAACTACTTCCAAACAACTTTCTTCTCCCCTTACGAAGCTCCAAGGACAATATCAAGGCTCCCGGTGCGAGCCCCTCTCTGAGCTCCAGAACCACACTCTCAGTCTCCGGCTAAGTGCAACAGGCCACCCACAGTGACCTCACTTAATGCAGGCTCCTTCCTCTCGGCTCCTGGCTCCTCACCAATTCTTCCTTCCCACAGGGTCGGCCCTGGCTGTAGGTGGTGCCATCCGCAATCCCCCAAGCCATGGTTCCCGACTCCACTGCCCTCTCACCCCCCATCCATGCCTACTTTATCTCACACACATCCCAGTTCTTTCCTTCCTTTCCTGCAACAGCTGCCCTCATTCAAGCCCTCGATATTTTCCTGCCTATACTTGTGCATTGAACAAGTCATATCCCTGTCTCCAGACTCAAGACTGTCCGTTCATCCTCAGCTAGCTAACACCTAGAGCCATTATGGAGTCTCACTGGCACCCTAAAATTCCCACTAGGGTTACCAGGGCGGTGGTGCCATTTAACTTTTGTTTGGCCCTTACTCAGTTCTGAATTAGTTAATAAAAACATGGGTTCTGGTTTCCCATTAAAAGGGAGACATGACACCCCTCTCCCTTCCAAAAAAAAGCCCCCAAAAAACAAGAAACAAAAAAGAACCCTTTATTTGGAATCAGACAGATAGTACAGTGGGTAGGGCATTTGCTTGGCTTGCGGCTGACCTGGGTTCGATCCCTGGCACCACAGATGATCCCCTGAGCCCCACGAGGAGTGATCCCTCAGAGTCAGTAAGTCCTGAGCATCACCAGATGTAGCCAAACCTTTCCCGCACCTCCCCATCCCCATAAAGAGAGACCTGGCCATTCTGCGCCTACACTGCTAGTATCCACCAACCGATCCCAGATTCTCAAATACCAGCAGACTCTTCGGATGCCTCTCCAGAAAGGACTTGCAGTCCTGCCCCCGGCATTCCTAGTCGTGCACTGACAATCTGTTTCAGTTCCCATGGATCCAGACTGGAGGTTCCTGGCCTCAGGTTCATGGCCAAGTTCTGACATGGAAGGTAGGAGGGGGCTTCCATGTTAGATTCCTCCAACGGCTCTAACAGAACAGCAGGAGCAGAGACACCAAGAGTCTTCTGCCCTGGGCTGGAGTGGTAGTGTAGCAGACGGGTGCTAACGTCACATGTGGCCAACCTGAGTTTAATTCCAAGCATCACATCTGGTCCTCTGAGCACTGCCAGGAGTGAGCCTTGAATGCAGAGCCAGCAGTAATTCTTGAGCATCACCAGGTATGTCCCCCCAAAAAAGAATTTCCTACCTAGTAGCTGCTCTATCTCATTCCTTCTCTCAGCCAGGTGGCTTCTACTAAGCTATGAAGACCTGGGCAGGCATGACCAGCTCATGTGAGCAAGGCTAGCTCTTTTTTTTGCTCTCCAGTAAGAGCTCCCAAGTGCTGTCATGCATGTAATTAATACACATCGATCAGCTATGCCTACTATTGTGTAAGCCTCAGACACAGGGGTCTAAAATTCACCTTCTCCACAACCATAACCAGAGAAGAACACAAATCTGGTACTGAAATTTACAATCACAACAATTTCCTGATAGATCCGCAGTACAAATGAAAGGCACTCCTTTTAATCTCTTTCAGAAGAACAAGTTCTGACAGCTGGAATGGAAGATGGGGGGCAGATCAGGCTAGTCTCTACAATGAAGGATTTTGTGGGGTCACACCGGGCTAAAAATTATAAAGGACCCAAGGGGGGAAAAATACTGCCTCAAGTAGCAAGTAAAGCCATTCCTTTCCTGAGGTCTCTGGAACTTTACCACCCAGTATATTGGGCAAAGATCTTCACAGACATCATAAAGCGGTTCAACAATCTGACTCACTCTCGATACTGTTTATTGTGACCTAGTTGAGGTTTTTCTTGGGGAGAAGGGGTTTGGGCTACACCCAGTGCTACTCGGGGGACAATATGGGATGACAGGGTTTGAATGTGGGCTGGTCATGTCTACTCTCAGTACTATCTCTCGGACCCCTGTGAAGTAGCCATTAATTGTGCCCATTCTCTACAGAAGTTGGGGAAACCATGGATGAGGTTCTCGCCTTTAACTGTTAGGGAAAAATGCAATAAGCAGGCTCTATGTGTAAATGCAGTGAACGTGGGAAAGTTTTCACCCAAGGAAAAACCTTACTAAGCATCATCAGAATACATCATCAGAATATTCATACCAAAGCAAAGACCTCTGGAGGCAACAAATATGAAAAAGTCTTCAGTAACACTGAAGACAGTTATAAAAATACAAGACTTTATCCTGGAGATAATTCTTACAAATGTGGTAATTGTGGAAAATCCTTTAGCCGGAGCTCCTCCCTTACTCCACATCAAATGATTCATACAGGAGAGAGACCATTCAAATGTGGGGAATGTAAGAGAGCCTTCAATAGAAAATCAAATTTATGAAACACCGGAAAATTCATACTTGGGAAATACTACAACAGAAATAAAGGCAGATTGAGCGACAGCACAGCGGGCAGGGAGTTTGCATTGCACGTGGCCAACCCGGGTTCAATTCCTCAGTCCCTCCCCGTGAGCCTGGCAAGCTACTGAGAGTATCCTGCCTGCATGGCAGAGCCTAGCAAGCTCCCGGTGGCGTATTCAATATGCTAAATACAGTAACAAAAAGTCTCACAATGGAGATGTTACTGGTGCCTGCTTGAGCAAATCGATGAGCTACGGGATGACAGCGATACCATGATACAGTGATCTGCCTGGTATGCAACAGGGAAGCGACTCAGAAGAATTTGGGAAGAAAAATGACTACACAGGTCTTTGGAGACTCGGGAAGATAACTACTTTCTTTCCTCCATGCACTTTTTGTCTTGCAGGATGTATCTGGTACCTCTGACACCACTCTTTATCTGGTTGAAGTAATAAAAATGCAAGTGTTGCCTTTTGGACTTGGCCACCACCTCAATGCACGTGGAAAAAGACTAGATCCCAAACAGCCAAGAGCTTCCCCCTGGTCCTTCTATTTATTTACAATTTTGTAGCAGGTCTTGACAAAAACTTGCCTCTGCATCCTGCCCACATCATCCTGGGTTACAACCGGATGCCAAGTTCTCCAACGGGCAGCCCGGGAATGCTCAGTTTCCACACACTCAAGGCCTCCAGTTTCCTCCTTCATCAATCCCGCGTTCTAGCACGGTTTCACGCCCACTGCTCCGCAACGCTGCTAGGGACCCGGGAGGAAATCAGGGACCAAGGGGCTGTAAAGAGGGGCAGGCGCCTGCTTACACTCACTACATGCTCCTTTGTTTCCCCCCTGGACGAGAAGAAGGGGCGAGACACTCGGGCTTTCTGAGTTGAAGCCGAAAGAGAAGCCCTGCGAAGTCCCGGCGCTGTCAGGGGTGCGGCCCGAGTCTGCAAACCCGGAGGCGAGTGACCGCTTCCACCGGGCCAAGACGCCGTTCGGGGCGACCGGGGCTGGGGGCTCGGGGCTGAGTAAACGAGCAGACGAGCCAGTCAGCGCGGAGCACACGGCCAGGACCTGCGGGCGGCCGGCGCGGGCCACGCGCAAGCACGCCCGGCCGAGCGCGCGCCCCCGGCCAGCCCGGGCCCGGACTCCGGCGGAGGCTAGGCCCGGCCGGCGCAGAGGCGCGCGGGAGACGCGCCCGTTCCACTTACATTAGTGACCGTGGCAGTCCAGAGCCCGAGCTCGGGCACGGCGCCCGCGGGAGCCAGCGCCCAGCACGCCAGGCAGAGGGCGACGCGCGGCAGCCCGGGCCCGGCGGGGAGGCGGCGGCGGCGGCCCGCGGCGGCCATCTTGACGCGGAAGCCGCACCTGCCGCTCCGCGACGCGCCGGGCGCCACGCCCCGGCCCGCACCTGGGGCCGCTCCGCCGCCGGGAGGCGGGTTCGCCCGAGCAGCCGGGCTCCGGCCGGCAGCTGGAGAGCTTCTGGCCGGGATGGCCAAGCACGGCTCGAGCCCGGGATGTCTCGACGGGTCTCAGCAGCAAGAGCTCAGGGCCGCCCCGCGAGGAGCCACAGGAGCCACGGCGTGCAATAGAGGGGCGGGGGCAGCCCCCGCGCCGCGAGGAGAGTCCGGGATTGGGGGCGAGGTTGGAGGAGGCGAGTCCAAGATCAGGGGCGGGACCAAGAGTAGAGGCGGGCCCACGACTGGAGGTGAGGCCTGGAGGGGGCGGGTCCAAGATCAGGGGCGGGACTAAGAGCAGAGGCGGGCTCACGACTGGAGGTGAGGCCTGGAGGGGGCGGCTCCAAGATCAGGGGCCGGGAAATTCAGGCGGAGCCAGAAGTGAGGGCGGAACAAAAGGCTATAGGGGCAGAGGCGGGCCCGGGATTGGAGGCGGGGCCAGAGGAGGCGAGCCCAAGACCAGGGGCGGGACTAAAAGCAGAAGCGGGCCCACGACTGGAGGTGAGCGCGGAGGGGTTGGGTCTAAGATCAGGGGCGGGACTAAGCAGAGGTGGGCCCACGACTGGAGATAAAGCCTGGAGGGGGCGGGTTCAAGAGCAGGGGCCGGGTAATTCAGGCGGAGCCAGAAGTGAGGGCGGAACAAAAGGCTATAGGGGAGAGGCGGGCCTAGGACCGAAGGTGGGGTCAGGAGGAGGCAGGTCCAAAATAAGGAATGAGGGGCCGGAGCGATAGTACAGCGGGTAGGGCGTTTGCCTTGCATGCGGCCGACCCGGATTCGATCCCCGGCATCCCATATGGTCCCCCAAGCACTGCCAGAAGCAATTCCTGAGTGCAAAGCCAGGAGTAACCCCTGAGCTGGGTGTGACCCCAAAAAAGCAAAAAAATAAATAAATAAAATAAATAAGGGATGGGATTAAGAGCAGAAGCGCGCACGGGGCTGGAGGCGGGGCCAGACAGAGGCGGGGCGGGGCTAGGAGGTGGGGCCCGTATCGGTCATATTGGGGGCGTGGTTAAGAGCGGAGGCGGGCCCAGCGAGGAGGCCGGATTCGAGACTAGGCTCCAGTGGGGAGGCGGGGCCAGACGGAGAGGCGGGGCCCCGGCGGGGATAGAGATGGAGCCCTCAGTTTGGAGGCGGGGCGAGCTCGGGGCGGCAGGCAGGGTCCAGGACTTAGTCAGACGCTTAATGGGAAAGTGTGAGATAAACTGATTGGCTCAAGTTCGGGTCTGCTGTGACTCTTTCTTGAATCCTGTACACTCTGATCCTACTCCCTGCCTCGCAACTCAGTTGAAATAAATATTCTGTTTGTAAAAAGTATCTGGCCAGTGCCGTTTGAACCTAGAGCACCCTGTTGTGAATGTCAAGTCATTAGGACGATACCAAATAATTTTCTGATTAAAGCGCAGAGAAGCAGGGCTTACTTGGGTCTCTCGTTTTTTTTTTTCAAAACCTAAATTGTTTTTTCTGTTTTTGTTTGTTTTTTGGGCCACATCTGGGGGTGCTCAAGGCTTACTCCTGTCTCTGAGCTTAGGGATCACTCCTGGCGGTGCTCAGGGGATCCTATTGGGTGCTGGGGGTTGAACCTGGGTAGGCTGTACTGTACTATCCTACCACTGTTGATCGTGGTATTAAAATCGTTAAGGTGGGCAACTTGCCAAGAAAATTTATTAATAAATTAATAACTTGTGGCCAGATCAGAATAGGTAAGTGTAATTCAGAGATGGTAGCCTCAGCACAAAAGCAACAGGGTGATGAAGATTTGGGTAAAATTTGGAGATGTGGAAAATGGATACTATTTACAAAAAAAGGATCTAGTAGTTGATTAGACATTGGGGCTCTGAAAGGAGAGGCACTAAGGCTCGTACCAGGGTTCCTAGTTGGAACAATAGAGATCATCAGGAGGAAGAGAAAATGCGAACAAAGTCTGAGCAGCCTGTGGAATGACAAGTAGAGACAGAGAGTGGATAGGTATATAAATATGAGTTTGTGGCCAGAGGAAGTGCTTGGGTTTTGTGGTTACCTTATTATAGGCAGTGAATGGGAAACAGTGACACGAGAAAGGGGACCAGGACCATGGGAAAAGGGGAGCTCAGGAGGCTGACTCTGGTGAACAAAGGTCAGGAGAGGAGTAATCTGAGAGAGTACAGCAACCTTAGCACACAGGAAAATCACTGGTAACCATCAATTCTAGAAAGATGGTGGCAGTGAAGAATCTAGTTCTTAATCTACTGAGATTCTCCCATAACCTTTCTCTAGGATAGCACAACAGGTCCCACATAACATCATTTCATTCAGTCTCATTTTGTTATAACTTTGGTAATAAACAAAATACTGTAGCTGTTATTATTGAACCAGTTGTCCAGGTTCAATCTATGACATTGCATGGTCCCCTGAGCACTGCCCAGTGTGGTCCCCAAAACAAAACAAAAAAACACCTAAGGTTTTCATTTGTTTATGGCTGGAGCCATAGCACAGCAGGTAGGGCATTTGCCTTGCACAGGGCTGACCCAGGTTCGATTCCTCCATCCCTCTCAGAGAGCCCAGCAAGCTACCAAGAGTATTCCACCCACATGGCAGAGCCTGGCAAGCTATCCCTGGCGTATTCAATATGCCAAAAACAGTAACAACAAATCTCACAATGGAGACATTACTGGTGCCTGCTTGAGCAAATCAATGAACAATGGGAGGACAGTGCTACCGTGCTATAGTTGTCATTGAACAAAACATCATTTTTGATGGGTACCTAATTTTATGATACGCTATTTCACTTTAGTCATAATTTCTGAGAAACTATCATTGACACAGGGAATCCCATACCATATAACCCTAAATCCCACGACATAACAATCAGAACGGCATGTCCAGGGCAGCACTGGCCCTGCTCGCTGCCGAGATGTGATCCCGGGGGCTGCACGTGTGTGGCCTCACCGCAGCTGCACGATCATGATTCCAGAGGCCAGCTAAACTACTTTTGATACCAGCAGCTCCTTGCAGAATGTCTCCAGACTGAGAACCTGCTGAGGTCCCATGCTTGCCCAGGAGGGGAATGGTTTCTCTGTCTGTCTCTCTCTGTCTCTCTGTCTCTGTCTCTGTCTCTCTGTCTCTCTGTCTCTCTGTCTCTCTCTCTCTCTCTCTCTCTCTCCCTGCCCCCCCGCCTTTTCCTTGCCGGGGGGAAGGGCATGGTGACTGCCATATTATGAGGACCACTAATGAGAGATACAAGCTTGCAATGATCCAATTTCTGGAAGAAATTTCCTTGGACTTAGTTGCTAAAATACAGAAATCCAAAACCTATTGGCTGCTATTGTGGCCACGCGACCTCATATCTCTTCTCTGCAGGTCTGACTCTAATGGGGAACTCCTAACAATAATAGTGAGTTTTTTGTTGGAATGTTGAATGTAACCAAAGTAAAGAGAAAGTAAAGTGAAATTCATCAGTTACCCAGGCGGAGGTGGGGGGTGAGGGTGGGAGGGATGGGAGGTTTACTGGGTTTTTGGTGATTTTTTTTTTTGATGGTGGAATATGGGCACTGGTGAAGGGATGGTTGTTTCAGCATTGTAAAACTGAGACTTAAGCCTGAAAGCATTGTCATTTTCCACATGGTGATTCAATTAAAAAAAAAAAAAAGAATGGCATGTTCCTGAAAAACTCTAAATATGCATAGGTACTATTAGCATCTAGACATGAAAAGCAGGAGGAATAATTGGACAGCAAATGGACTTGAGCAAAGGAGAATCCCAAATCTTTAGAAGATAGTCACTGGGAATCTAAGTACAGTAGCCAGAGGGAGGGAAGTTTATAAGATCCCATTTGCAAGGGAGCTCAAAGCTCATAAGAAAAAATTTGATGGTCTTGCAGAAACCTTGCCTTATGAAAATTTTAATCTAACTAATGGAAGCTTCCAATCAAAACAAAGTCTCACAATCACAAGAAACTAGTACAAGCACAATTCACATTTTGCAAAACAGGGGCAAGAGGAGACAAAGAAAGAAAAGTTTCCGCCTACTCCAGATGGAATCCCAGTAACCAAGAGCTTCCACAAGCAAGGCTCCTGCCTCCGCCCACAGTATTCGGGTTCCAGGACTAAATCTCCAGGCTGCATGGTGGCAGAGGACCCGGGCTGTCCCTCCCCGGGTCCTTACCTGCCCAGAAGACTGGCGATCATGCCCACAATTTGCCTTCGGGTGCCATTTTAGGGCACCAACAGACTTGTCCCAGAGACACCCAATTGAATCCCAAAATGGATTAGTGCCATACAGAGATGTCTTTGAAACCTAACCATTTACAGTCTCGAAATTTACATTTACAACCATGGCCATGCAAGCTCTCATGATGTTCAAAATGAGCAATGGAAAATAATTATCTAGCATCTGCCCCTGGCAGGTAGGCTTCAATGGTGGTGGGAAAATTTGAGCAAAACATAAATTTGGAAAAATTAGAGCAAGAAAATTGGGGAAATTGTCTGCTATAGAGGCAGGGTGAGGACTGGGATGTGGCATGGGTGGGGGGATACTGGGGATATTGGTTGTGGAAAATGTGCACTGGTGAAGGGATGGGTGTTCCATCATTATATGGCTGAATCTCAAACATCAAAGCTTTGTAACTATATCTCATGGTGATACAATAAAATATTTTTTAAAAAGTAATGTGAGAGAGCTGGGATGGAGGAATGAGGAACTAGGGAGGAAGAGTGCTAGGGGAGAGAGAGGAGAGAGGAGAAATGGGAAGCGCAGAGAGACCGTAATAGGCACGTGGAGAGAATGGAATAAATGGCAACTGATCAATCAACCAGTTTGGCCCTCATTTCCTCTTTCATCTGCCCCATGGCCTGGGTCACCTCGGCTGAGCGAGCAGCCCGGACTAACCCCCGGCCCCTGAAACCCAGGTGTCAGATAGGGAAAGCCTCTGGGGCTCTCCCCCGCCCGCAGTTGTTTTTTACAGCTGGCGTCCCTGGAGCGGGCATGAACTACCAACTAAAGAGACCTCATCCTTATGGCACTGAACTCCTAATAGGAAAGCTACTGGGACTGCAGTTGACATGTGGTTCAGAGTCTGAGATCAATTTCACACCCCCTCTCCTATAAGATTCTACATCTGTTTTATTGTCAACATATCATTATGTGAAATGTGAATGCATAAGAATGAATGAATAGAGTGCCAAGAAGATATCTCTAAGGAAGCACCCTCAATATAGATGTGGGTAATATTACACATGTATTTGTCATTTTGCTCTATAGTTCCATTCAAACACTACAAAGTTTTGTTTTGTTTTTTTTTTGCTTTTTGGGTCACACCCAGTGATGCTCAGGGGTTACTCCTGGCTTTGCACTCAGGAATACTCCTGGCGGTGCTTGGAGGACCATATGGGATGCCGGGGATCGAACCCGGGTCAGCCGCATGCAAGGCAAACGCCCTACCCGCTATGCTATCGCTCCGGCCCCTAAACACTACAAAGTTTTAAAAAATAAATAAAATAAAGTAAAATTTTAAAAAGTAATGTGAGTTCATGCACAATTCAATCAGCTTAATAAATGGCTGAACAAATAGCAGTACTCCGATATTAGTAAAAAAAAAAGAGAGAAGAGTTTTAGATAAAGTTTGGTGAATGGTCAAGAGAACTGACCAAGTTCAAGGCTACTTTGTTAAAGCATTTTATTAAACAAGAGAGTCTAGAAGGTGCAGCTAAAAATCTTAATAGACTTAGTGCTTCTAGAAGTTCAGGACCATTTGTTTCACACAGTGGGCATCAGATTTTGGGCCTGGGGAGAGGTGATTCATCTCAGCACCAGGAAACCATTCCTATTCTGTAGGTTTTTGGTGGCAAACTCAACAGAGCTGAGGCCTCCATAGTTCCTTCGAGGTTCTCAGGCAGCCTGGGACTGGAAAACACCACCCAGAATAATTTTCTGGGTTTCCCATTTATGAATGGTGACTTGGCACAAGGCTGTGCTTGGATTTTTTTTTCCCCCCAGAGGACAGTGTTTCTCTGCACCACGTCAAAGTGTTTCTACCCATGAGGCCTGGGCCCTTTGGTCCATGGAATCATGGATTTTTAACCCACTATATGATCACTCTTTGACCCATGAGACACAGAACAATTTGTCCACAGGTTCTCCCTCACTCACTCAGTAAGTCCTGGATCTGGTGAGGGGTGTGACGCTATGCCGTTCAGATACTTCTGTTTGTATTTTAATCAGTTTCTAAGTCAGGCTGCCCTGGATATCAGGAAGGAACATCACAAACAGATCTGGGATACAAGAACTAATTTGGAGAATCTGGTTCTGACTTTTAAGCCATATCCTACCTTAAATTCGACCACCCGGGGGGCTGGAGTGATAGCACAGTGGGTAGGGCGTTTGCCTTGCTTGCGGCCAACCCGGGTTCGATTCCTAGCATCCCATATAGTCCTCCAGCACCACCAGCAGTAATTCCTGAGTGCAGAGCCAGGAGGAACCTCTCTGTGCATCACCGGGTGTGACCCGAAAAGCAAAAAAAAAAAAAACACAAAAAACAAAAACCTAGCTAAAAAAAAAATTTGACCACCTGACTTCCTGTGCTGGGACCCTCCTCCCAGTTAGAAATTCTGGCCTGAAAACACTGGAACTTACTTATGCAAACAGTCCTCAAATGTCTGATTTGCCCTTTAGAAAATCCTAACCTCATTTTGTCAATAGAGGGCAGCTCCTCTGTAGAAAAACGGATCTCCTACGTCTGGGTATGCAGTAGTCCCTCACCCCCACTCCACCCCTACTGCAGGGGTGAAGAGTGATGTGCCCACAGGATGTTTGGCCCAACAAAATTAACTCTACACAGAGTCCTAGAACCAAGTGAGGACAGTGGGTCAGTGGCCACTCAGAATCCAAGTATGGGGGCTGGAGCGTAAGCCCTGAGCATAGCCGGTGTGGCCCCAAAACAAAATAAAATAATCAGAAGCTTAAGTTAGGAAACTTAAGTTGATCTCTCTCTCTCTCTCTCTCTCTCTCTCTCTCTCTCTCTCTCTCTCTCTCTCTCTCTCTCTCTCTCTTTCTTTGCTTTTAAGGTCATACCCAGTGATGCTCAGGAGTTACTCCTGGTTCTGCACTCAGGAAGTACTCCTGGCGGTGCTCTGGGGACCACATGAGATACTGGGGATCAAACCCAGGTTGGCCGCATCCAAGGAAAATGCCCTACTCACCGTACAATTGCTCTGCCCCCCCCCCCAGGAAACTTTACAAAATAGGCAAAAGGGGGTTGGAGAGATAGTTCAACAGGTAGGAAATCTTTGTTGCATACAGTCAACCCCAATTTGACCCCTGGCACCCCATATGGTCCCCTGAGCACTGCCAGGGGTGATCCCTGAGCACAGGGCCAAGAATACACCTTGATCACAGTCAGGTGAGGACCTAAAAACAGTAGAAAAAAAACTGGCCGCAGGTTCTTCCTTTAACTTTGCTTCTCATAAGCATTGCCCTTTCCACTGGCTTAGATCTTACTCCCTTTGATACCCTCTCTGGGAGGCTGTTACTCATTCTGACCATCACTTGATTCTGAGGAGAACTTCTGACAAAGGCTTACTCTCTCCAAGAGGGTGCGAAAAATTTATGTGATAAGGGGCTGGAGTGATAGCACAGCGGGTAGGGCGTTTGCCTTGCACGCAGCCGACCCGGGTTCAAATCCCAGCATCCCATATGGTCCCCTGAGCACCGCCAGGAGTAATTCCTGAGTGCAGAGCCAGGAGTAGCCCCTGTGCATCGCCGGGTGTGACCCAAAAAGCAAAAAAAAAAAAAAAAAAAAAAATTTATGTGATAAGCTAGCTTTTATATAAGACAAAGGGGTAATAAATGATCAATTAATATAAGTAACAAGTATAATCTTTATGTTTATACTTTATAAATAATGAATATATGTGCCTGCATATTATTTCTTTTTTAAGTTTTATATATTTATTTGATAACCTTTCAGTAGCACTGTAGCTCTGTTATCCCATTGTAGCAAAGCAGGTAGAGTGTTTGCCTTGCATGCGATCGACCCGGATTTGATTTCTTTGTCCCTCTTGGAGAGCCGGGCAAGCTACCGAGAGAATCCCGCCCACACAGCAGAGCCTGACAAGCTACCTGTGATGTATTCGATATGCCAAAAATAGTAACAAGAAGTCTCACAATGGAGACGTTACTGGTACCTACTAGTGCAAATCGATGCACAAGGGTATGACAGTGCTATTTATTTATTTGTTTGTTTGTTTGTTTGTTTGTTTTCCACAGGTGGTGGGAGTTCACCCCTGCCAATACTCAGGAGCTACTCCTGGCTCTGAACTCAGGAATCACTCCTGACGGTGCTCGGGGGACCATATGGGACCCTGGAGGTCGAACCCAGGTTGGTTGTGTACAAGGCAAGCACCTAACCCACTGTACTATCTCTCCATCCCCTGCGTATTTTTTAAAAAAGAAGCCAAGAGCAAACAAATCTGAGATAATGAGATAAATTAGCTATAGGCTGGAAGCAGAGCTACACTTTTCAGATACTTTTACAGATACTTTTCTTTGATTCCTTTTGCTTTTGGTATTATTTGGCTTTTGAATCTTGCTACACTTACATACACACAAAATTAGAATTAGCAGAAGGGATCTGAATGGAATGTTACTATAACTATAAACATACATAACCATTTTGAAATCATTATTCCATATCTTCTATTTTTTAATAGTTTTTTTGTTTTTTTTCTTTTTAGGTCACACCTGTCGATGCACAGGGGTTACTCCTGGCTCATGCACTCAGAAATTACTCCTGGCAGTGCTCAGGGGATCATATGGGATGCTGGGAATCAAACCTGGGTCGGCCGCATGCAAGGCAAACAAAATCCGCTGTGCTATCACTCCAGCCCCTGGTTTATTTATTTTTTTAATTGAGTCACGGTGAGAACAGTTACAGGACTTTTAGGATCAGGTCTTAGTCATACTATGATCAAACACCCATCCCTTCACCAGTGCACGTGATCCACCACCAAGAACCCTTGCATACCCCCCTTCCCACTCCCCCTCTGCCTGTGTGACAGATGATTTTCACTTTGCTCTCTCCTTACTTTGATTACATTCAATTTTTGACAGAAAACTCACTATCATTATTTGGAGTTTTTCCCCCAACAGACAGACCTTCGGAATGGCATCATTGATCGTATGTTTTCTACTGTTGATAACAAAGAGCATATGATGTTGCACGGTCTCGAAAGCGGCCGCCCAGTTTTGGGATTCTGGTATTAAGTCCAGAGGTATTTCTGCCAGCAGCTGCTGCATTCTGAGATTGGTTTGTGTGCCTCTGGGATCATGGCTGTTCAGGAGCGGAGGAGCTGTTTGTGGGTGACCGCTAGGGGTCTCATTTGGGCAGGAGGCAGGGCTGGTTCTGCCCACCCTGCCCCCCATCTCGAGAGTCCCCGGGCGGGCGACCCATCACTGCAAACCTGCTACCTCTCTGTCCAGTTGATTCTGAATGGTGGCGGTCACCATGCTGCCTCAAAGGGGAAAAGGCTGAGGGATAGCACAGCAGGTAGGGCATTTGCCTTGCATGCAGCCAATCCGGATTTGATTCCTCAGCCCCTCTCAGAGAGCCCATACAGACAGATGTGCTTGCCTTGAGCCAACACCAGCTCTATCTTTGGCACCTCATATAGACCCCTGAGCTAACCAGGAGTGATCGCTGAGTGCAGAGCCAGGTACGACCCAAATCAAAATAAAACAACAACTAAAAAAAAACAAATATATAGGGGCCAGAGCAATAGCACATTGGGTAAGGCATTTGCCTTGCACGCGGCCGACCTGGGTTTGATCCCCTTCATCCCATATGGTCCCCCAAGCACTGCCAGGAGTAATTCCTGAGTGCAAAGCCAGGAGTAACCCCCGAAGCATCACTGGTGTGACCCAAAAAACAAATTAATTAATTAATTAAAACAAAACAAATATAAAGACTAAATGTTTATATCCCCCCATCCTTTTTCCCTCCCGGACCTAGTTGCAAGGCAAAAGCTCTGCTGCTAAGCTATACCTACAGCCCTTCATGTGAATATTTTTCCAATTGTGTCATTTTACTCTTTATTCCATGCAAATTATGTGTTACATAACCATAAAAACCGCCAGTACTCGAAGAAACCATCTTATTTTTAGAACAATAGCCTGTTCTCACCAGCAGGTGACACTAGCAGATTGAAAATTTTGTTGTTGTTTTTTTGGGTAACACTGTAGCACTGAGGGCTTATTCTAGACTGCACTCAAGAATCACTCCTGGTGGTCTCAGAAACCTTATGGGATGCTGGGGATTGAACCCAGGTCTAGTGCATGAAAGGCAAGAGCCCTATGCACTGCGCTATCTCTCCAGCATCCACATCGGAAATGTCTGGTAGAAATTGGACTGGAGCGATAGCACAGCGGGTAGGGCATTTGCCTTGCACACGGCCAACCCAGGTTCGATTCCTCCATCCCTCTCGGAGAGTCCGGCAAGCTACCGAGAGTATCCCGCCCGCACGGCAGAGCCTGGCAAGCTACCCGTGGCATATTCAATATGCCAAAAACAGTAACAACAAGTCTTGCAATGGAGACGTTACTGGTGCCTGCTCGAGCAAATTGATGAGCAACAGGATGACAGTGCTACAGTTTCTACACAAAAGAATCTCAGAACTGAGCAGTTTGCTGCAGAGATGCCGCCAGACTTTGCAACAGGCCACTTTCTCTGGGCTGCTCCAGACCAGAGCAGGAGCTGTCCCTCCGCCTGGCCCTGAGGAATCCCAGCGGCCACCACCTTCCAGAACCCAGTGAGAAGCCCAGATACACAGGAGCAGTACCGGCAAGCGCCAGGTTTCTTGGAGCAGGGGAGGAGCTGGTCCCTCTTGTCCCCCCACCCTGCTGGGACCCTGAGATGACGCCCAAGAACTGCCTCCGGCTACTATTTAAGCTCCTTAATGGCCGTGATCCAGAGACACACATAAGAATCTCGGAACCAAGCAGCTCACTGGAGAGATCTCTCCAGCCCCTAATTATTAAAATTTTAGAATTCCAGGAGCGCACAGCCGTGAGAGCAGCTGCACAACATCATAATCTATTCATAACCAGCAATACAAGACAAATGGTCTAGCATTGCCTTTTCGGCAGGTCTGAGTGGTGGCGGAAAAATTCCAAATAATAATGGTGGGACTGGGTTGAAATACTGAATGTAATCAAAGTAGAGAGAGTATTGTGGAGATTGTCTGCCACACAGGCAGGGGAAGGGTTGGAATTGGGCGGGATTTTGGTGGTGGAAAATGTGAACTGGTGAAGGGATGGGTGTTTGATCATTGTATAACCAGCTCAAACATGAAAGCTTTGTAACTATCTCACAGTGACTTAATTAAAAAACAAAAAAGAAATTAGTGTCTATCCTAAATGGTTTTTATTCATTTATTAATTTTCATGCAACATTTTAATTTAACCAGTTACAAAGTAATTCTGTAATATAAGTAGTAGAGGTTGAACATAATGTGAAAATATTATTGTTTATGTATAAAAAAATTAAAGCATGTATGAATGATGGCTTATAGTTCTGTGCACCTGAGTCCATTCTCTGTTATAAATCAATGTTACTCCAGTAAAGACTCTTTAAAAGGGGGAATCAGAGCAATAGTACAGCGGTTAGGGTGTTTGCCTTCACTTCATTGACCCAAAGTTAAACTGGTTACTCCCTGGGCACCCAGTATGGTCCACAGAGCCTGCCAGGAGTGATCTCTGAGCATAGAGTCAGGAGAAAGCCCTGAGCACCAGAGTGTGTAGCTAAATAAATAAATAAATAAATAAATCGATTTGTTCGAGCGTGCACCAGTAACATCTCTCATTGAGAGACTTATTGTTACTGTTTTTGGCATATCCAATACGCCACGGGTAGCTTGCCAGGCTCTGCTATGCGGATGCAATACTCTCGGTAGCTTGCCAGGCTCTGAGAGGGGCGGTGGAATTGAACATGGGTTGGCCGTGTGAAAGGCGACAGCCCTACCGCTGTGCTATCACTCCAGCCTTAATTAAATAAATAAATAAATAAATAAATAAAATAAGTATGAAAACTTAGAACCTATTAGATCGTAAAAATTCAGAAAGAAAAAACCTTAGCAATATTTAATGCATGATTATAAAATATACCCACGTCACCAAAGTATTGGATGAGAAAACCCATAAATGAATAAGTAAAGAAAGTAAAAAGACTAAATTCAAAACCCACGAAAGCTTATGAAACCCAATAATAACTCCTAAGTCTCTAAATTTATATCTTCTGACAAAAAGTTTTAATACAAGAGTAAGTGTCTGAAATTTTATTTTCTTCAGGGTTAAAGCTGCCTACATTTCCTTAGGCTGCATACACTATTTGTGGTATAGTTGAATTTCGGTTTTAAAATTCCAAATGCTGCTCTTTCAGTTGTGAGTTGTGCCAGGCAGGGACAAGAGCATGCTCCAGGAAAAGCATTTGATCTCTAGTTCTGAGGCTCATTCCAGAGCTAAACAGCATCTGCTGGCTTGGCTAATCTGCTTTACTGTGGTGTTAAAGAACGTCAACAAACTGTGCAACAACAAAATTGCAGAACGACAGAATGTAAAAGTCTTTAAAAGAAAGTATTAATTTGAAGTCATCTATCTCCTCTTCTGTACTGCTATTTAAGATAGCAAGGACTAAATTGCTATTATTTGCAAGATGCCAATGTATAGAAGGGGCCTGTCTTCAGCTAACAGTAGCACAGTGGCGAGTAGATTGAATATGTCCTCACATGACCATTGCTAGAAAACATTGTCTTAGTTGGAATATATAATTGTGCAGTCTCAATACTCTAATTGATTTGAAATTATTTTGTCCTTAAGTAGTAGGAAAGGTCATATATGTAGTATATGGTCATACATATGAGTATTTTATATGTATGTATATATATATATGATCACTTTTTAAGTTTCTCTTTCAAATATTAATCCATGAGTCCCTTTCAATAGGAGATACTGCATTTGAAAGTATTTAAAGGTAGTTGTCTTGGGGCCTGGAGCGATAGCACAGTGGGCAGGGAGTTTGCTTTACACATGGCCAACCTGGGTTCGATTCCCAGCATCCCATATGGTCCCCTGAGCATCGCCAGAAGTAATTCCTGAGTGCATATCCAGGAGTAACCCCTGACATCACCAGGTGTAACTCAAAAAGCAAAAAAAAAGTAGTTGTCTTTTTTCCAGGCCAGCTGGCTGTGGGGACAGGTTGTCCCTTACCATCTCCCTGCCCCTTCGGGGTCCTGGCTGTCACCCCCATGAACTGCCTCCGAGTGCCATTTAAGTACATCAGTGGCCTTGATCCAGAGACTCAGCAATGAATCCTAGAAGATAGCCGCTCACTGGAGATTTCTCCGGATCCCGTGACAAGGTGATTTCGCTGGGGCACCTCAGATGGAGCAGGTGTTCTCTCTCTGTCTATTCCAAATGAACCCCCTGCGGCCACAAACTTCCAGAAGAAACACCCAGGTATGCAGGGAGCAGGAACTGAAGACTCCAGGCCACATGGTGGCAGTGGGGATGGTTTGCCCCTTCCTGCCTCCCTGCCTCTTCAGAGTCTTGGCTGTCACACCCACAAACTGCTTCCAGGTGCCATTTAAGTGCGCCAACAGCCTGGATCCAGAGACTCACAAATGATCTCGGAATGGATTGGCTCCCTACAGAGATGTCTCTGGACCCCAATCATTTACAATTTTAGAATTCCAGAAGTGTGCAGATGCATTAGTGGCCGCGTGACCTCCCATGGTATTCATAATAAGCAATAGAAAATAAATTATCTAGCATCTGCCTGTGGCAGACAGCCTTGAGGGGTGGTGGGAAAATTTGAAGTAATGGTGATGTGAAGGTGTAATGGTGGTGGGATTGGTGTTGAAATGTTGAATGTAATCAATTAATGTGAACAACTTAATGAAAATAAAATTTTAAAAAATATTAAAAAACATAGTTGTCTTTGGGTTATAGTTTCTAAAAATAATTATATTTAAATACCAGTAAGTTAAGTAGATTGGACATGCTTTTTAAAAGATACCCCTAGGAGCTGGAGCAATAGCACAGCGGGTAAGGTGTTTGCCTTGCACATAGCCAACCTGAGTTCGATTCCCAACATCCCATATGGTCCCCTGAGCACCGCCAGGAATAATTCCTGAGTGCAGAGCCAGGAGTAACCCCTGTGCATACCTGGGTGTGACCCAAAAAGAAAAAAAAAGATACCCCTCTGGCCATTTAGTTCTGTTCTCTTGAAAGGTTTGGAAGAGGATGAATACCTTCTCAATTCAATGCAATGTGCATCTCTGAACTGATCATTCAGTGAAAACGAAACTTCCCATTTTCCCCTTTGTCACCCAAGGCAACAAAATGTCTTTAGAGAAGTTAAGTTGCTGACACATCTAATTTATTTTGGGGTCATTTTTCCATTGACTCAGCCAACTTGCTCTTGCTGTTGACCAAGAGAAGTTACAAAGGTCTTGGCTTGTAGGAGTTCAGACTGGTCTAACCAGAATCACTGTGATTTGTAAGATGGGAAACAGTGATTTGGCCACTTTCTGAGCAGAGACCAGGAAGTGTCCCCCTGCTTGGCCGGGGCAGGGGGACAATGTCAGAAGGAGATTCTGACCCACATTATGTCCCCAGATCTTGTCCCCAAAGCCAACCCTGCTTGTCATTAGTTCTCTGGGGGCACTGAGACTCAGTAGCAACTAAACTCTGGATAAGACCCAGAGATCCGTGCCTCAGGGAGATGCCACCTCTGGACCCAATAGCCATTTGAGGTGAAGGATGAGACCAATTTTCTCCACTTTACCAATTTCCTCAACACCATGAATCACAGGCAAAAAAGAAATTATTTTTATTTTTTAGCTACTATTTTGGAGGGGGCCCCGGGGAAGACAGCCAGGTGTGCGGGCAAGAGACTCTCGGTGGGGATGGGCTCCAGTTTCCCTCCCCACCCCGAGCAGAGCTCCCGGTGGCCAAAGACCACCAGAACCTAGCTACAGCCATGCTTTAGGCCCCTTTCCACACGTTCGGACAGGCCTCACGCATGAAGGTACCGGCAGAGGAACTCAGGTGTGTGTAATCTCATCAACGGCCAACATCCAGAGACTTAAAAGCAAGCTCCCAGAAGATATCTTGTAGCCTACTTCTCCCTCTGGGAGAAACTGGCAAGCTTCTGAGAGTTTCCTGCCCACATGAGACAGCCTTGCAAGCTTCCCATGGTGTATTCATATGCAAAATCCAATAACAAGCTGGATCTCATTCCCCTGACCCTGAAAGAGCCTCCAGTGCAACATCATTGGGAGGGCCGAGTTAAGAGAGACTTCTAAGATCTCAGGGAAAGGCCAATGAAGAAGTTACTAAACCTGCTCGAGAAATCGATGATTAACGGGATTTCGTGATCGTGATCGTGATTTTGGAGGGAGCCGATAGATAATAAAATCAGGAAAATGTCCCCAAATGTGATAAATGATAAGCTGGCACTATAGAAGAAATGACATTGAAAATATGGTACAGTGGGTAGGGGGCTTGCCTTGCATGCGGTCAACCTGGGTTCATTCCATGGCATACCATATGGAACACTATCAAGAATGATCCCTGAGTGTAGAGCTAGAAGTTAGTCTATAAGTACCATTGGGTGTGGGCAACCCCAGTCCCCTTAAAAAAAAAGAGAACAAAAAAGAAAGAAAGAAATTAAATTGGGAGATACTTCTAGTTGGGAAAAGCATCCGGAAATTCAAAGCATGAGCTTCCTTCTTTTCTTATGCAACAACTCACAGAGGAAGGTGCTGCTGTCTTTATACTCACAAATTTAGGCACCAGGAGCGTCAAGACAGCTGGCCAAGGAGAGGTCAGGACTGGTTGGAGCTTGTGCAGGCTTTGTTGTTTGTGGTGTCACTGAATAGTGGGGCCCTAGTCCTTGTTTCTTTCTACTCAGAAAGAAAGACCGGGGAGAAGGGAAGGAAAAGGAAGAGAGATGTTGGAAACAGGAGGAGAAGGGAGAAGAGGGAGGGATAAAGAAGAGAAAGGTAGGAGAGAAAGAACCCAGGAGAGAAATGAAAGTGAGGAAGACAGCAAGAAAGAATAAGGGGAGAGAAGGAAAGGGAAAGGGAGGAGGGAATGAATTAACAAAGAAAATGAATCAACAAATGCAACAATAAAAGAGAGAGAAAAAAGAAATAGAGCTAAAAGAAAAGAAGGAAGAGGAAAAAAGAAAAAAATGGAGAAAGCCAGCAGTGACAATGCTAAACTAGGTTATTTGTGATATTTATTTCCGTTGTCTTTTTGACCTCTCCACTTATGGCTTGTTGACAATGACCTGACTTGTTTCTTCCTGCTTTTGCTCTTTCTTTTTGCCCAGAAAATTCTGCTTACAAGTCATTTGAGTTTCCAGTTCATGTTTAGAAACTCGTACAAGAGTTCACCCAGTTTGGCCCCCTCTGACTAGTTCTTTCCTGACCTTTGCATGTTCAAAGGAGACCAAGATGAAGACCAAGGTTTCCCAGTTCCCTGCCAGGAGACAGACGTGTTTAAGTTTTGGAAATGCTCTTCTCCTGGAGAGCGAAGGTGCTGCCCATGTTGGTGCTTTGTGCGTGATTGGGGGTGGAGTGAAGCCAAGTCTTCTGCCATCTTTGATGATGGCTCAAGAAAAGTCAGACGCCAAACTTGCCAACTTGAACTCCTCCAGTAGAACTGATTGGGGCTTTCCACGCAGTGTTTCCACACGGAGAAACTGGTTTGGATATCCGGGCTGCTCGTTTATCGTAAAGAGGTGCGGGGAGACAGCACGCCTAGCCAACGGCACCCAGGTCAGGCAATGTGCTCTTTGCCCCCTAATCTGCCAGGAGAGAGGTGTGTCAGGAAAGCAGCAGTTCTCACCCAGGCGGCCCTAGAACAAAGAAAGCAAGAGGGACAAAGAGCCACTGGGTGATGGGACTCGAGAAGCAGGCAAAGAGCCCCGAGACAGGCCACACGCACAGCAGCAGGCCTCAGAGCAGGACAGCAGAGGACACCGCCTGCAGACAGCTGGGGGCGGGGGATGCCAGACTATGGAAGGCTGAGCAAGGGGACAAGTGATGCAAGAGGAGAGGACAGTGAAGGGACAGGATGAGTGACAGCACTTATGGGTGGAAGAGAGAGGAACCTCATGCAGGAACCTAGGACTAACTACTCAACTCTTTACCACAAAGATACTTTCACATACATCTTGAGTACTGGGAGTTTTGATGCTAATTTTACAGATGGAATTTAAGGACCCACTCAGGCCTACAGTTTTGTAGTAACAGTTTGATAATTGATTCATATTTATTTACATCATGCAGTTAAAATTAGAAAATTACTTGAACTGGGTTCAGCTGCATGCAAGGCAAGCACCTTGACTCCTCTACTATCTCTCCAGCCTAAATTGCTCAGTTTTCATAATTACTTATTTGGCTCGGCAGATGTTACTATTCTTTTGTACATATATAAATGTATATATATATATAAAGCTATACTTTTATATACTTTATATTTTCAGTGCAACTCTTGCTACTTGGTTTTTTCCTTAAAAATTGCAATTCCTTGTAATCAAGGTAAAGAGAAAATGAAGTGAAATTTATCAGTTATGCAGTCGGGGGTGGGGGGTGGGGGGTGGGAGGTATACTGGGGTTTTTTGGTGGTGGAATATAGGCACTGGTGAAAGGATGGGTGTTTGAGCATTGTATACCTGAGACATAAACCTGAGAACTTTGTAACTTTCCACATGGTGAGTTAATAAAATAAATTAAAAAAATTTGCAATTCCAGCTCCCACATCACCACAATTTTTTCAAGGTTAGTATAAATCTAGCCCCAATTGCACTAGAGATCACTCCCATATAAGAGATTTAAAAAGGAAACAGTAAGGGAACAACAAATGGTCAATTCATCAGAATTAAAGATTTTGTCTATCGAAAAAAAACCACGCCTATACTCATATATATGTACATACATACCTATACACATATACATGGTTTTATATATATGCATATATATACATATATATGTATATATAAACCACATACATATGGTTTGGGTGAACAAACCACATCAAGGCAAAGTAATGATTATTCAAAATTTTTAGTCTCCACCAATAAGAAAATGAATGAGTTGGTATAACAAGTTTTAACAATCATTCAAGTGTTCTCACTGGTAGAAATTATCCTTCTAGCACCTAACACCTTTTTCTTTCTTTGTTAAGACATGCTGTTGGCCTTTCTCATGACAGTGCAGGTTCTTTTCAAACCCATAAGAAGCTTGTACTATGGAGCATTTCAGAAGAACAGGAGCAAAGACCTGAGGATGTCAGTGACCCTGGGTCTGTATGGCCGCCCCAAGTGCTGAGAGGAACCAACTCGTCAGCTGACTGCATCTACTAGCAGAGTGAGTGAGTTTCTTCCTGCCTCACATGGCCATTTGTGAAAGGCACATAACTGTGTGGTTGTCTTAACGATGAACGAAGTAATTGTTCTGTACATGTTTATTCACTAAAATCCCAAAGTCTAGGGCCAGAGAGAGAACTCAGTGGGTTGGAGCACACACTTTGCATGGAGGAGGCTGAAGTTTGATCCCTGACACTGCCTGGTCCCCCTGCATTACCAGGGTGACCTGTGAGCACCAGGGAGTGGCTCCTCCACCCAAATCTAGATGTCCTGTTGCAGACCTTTGAATCACAAGGTCAGAGAAGGTTCTGTTCTCTACTCCCCTCCCCAGCCCTCTGTAGCTGTGGGCCACAGCTGGGTACTCAGCCGTCCCTGCTTGGGCATCCCTGGCTCTTCCAACATGCTGAACTGGTACCAAGGGTAATGAGGTAGAGATTAAACTGGACAGTCAAGTGCTCAAAGGCAATGGTGGCAAGATGTGACAGAACTGGGCCAGAGCAATAGGACAGCGGGTAGGAAGTTTGCCTTGAACGTGGCTGACCTGACTTCAATCCCTGGCATCCCATATGGTTCCCTGAATACCACCAGGAGTAATTCCTGAGTGTAGAGCGAAGAGTAACCAACCCCTGAGCATCGCTGGGTGTGACCAAAAGAGCCAAAAAAAAAAGTGAGTTAAGGATGGGAACTCGGGTGCATGGCTTGACCCCACTCACTGCCTGGCCTCTCCCACCTGAGCTCGACACAGGCAGGGGCTTCCCTGTCACTGTGACTCTCTCTCCCACAGTTCACTGTGAACCTGCCACTCAGACCTGTGCTCTTTGAGCCTTTTATAATTTTTGCTCTTCATCTTTGGTTTCTCTAGGGTGACTTTTGCATGTCTCTATGGAAACCATGACAGTTGGGAGACATACCAAAGGCCCAGTGTTGAAGGAATTCCTCTGCAAAGGCGCCATGCGGCAATGACCACTGTTTTTCCAAGGGCCCAATAAGTCAAACACATTTGTCGTCAGTTATGTTTTATTTGGAAGTCACATTGAAGAACAAGCCTTAAATGAAACCTTAAATATTCAAGGAATCATTTTCACAAACACAGAATTCAGACAGACATGTCAGACTTTTCCTAAGACCAGGAGCAAAGTCAAATATGGTATTTCATTTTACAAATGTACACCTTTTTTACAACTTATTTTACAACTTTACAAAAGGAAAGTTCTTAAAAAAATAAATACAACATTGGCTCTGCATGTGTTAACCTCGAGGAACTGTCATGATAAAATTGATCCAGCTTCCATTTTAAAAGCTGCAAGGCAAGGGCAATAAAATACATCATCTTTTATTAAAATATAAAATCTGTCTCTTTCAACCATATACATCCATGTATTTTTCTTTATAAATAAATATATTACGTGTTTTCATTTAATTTCGTCTGTTTGTTTGGGGGGCCACAGTTGGCAGTGCCCAGGGCTAACCCTTGGCTCTGTACTCAGGGATTACATCCGGCAGGCCTCTGACACCCTATGTGGAGTGGAGATCAAACCCGGTTATGTGCAAGGCAAGCTCTCTGCCCACTGTGCTACCGTCCAGCCCCTGTTATGTGCTTTTAATGATGATGACTTGACAACATTCACCTTAGGTCAAGGTGCTGACTTGGTAAGGAAGACAAATACCCAAATCATGGCATGCACACGTGTTCTCCTAGAGTTGAAACTCTCCCAGGCCAGGGAAAGCCTCTCAGCTCCGCTCACATGGGGTCCTCTGAGTCTTCTGAGGAGTCATCAACAAACAAAAGCTCCTCTGGTGATGGACTCCCCATGGGCAGCGTGCTGGCCTGGGACCAGGGGACCCCACTCCTTAGGGGTCTGTCCTCCGGTAAAACACCCTTCTTTCCCTCAGTACTTGTGGCAGGGGCGGCAGCCGCTGGCTCGTCCTGCTCCTCGCTGGCCCCATTCAGGATGTATCTTTCTTCCTCTTCGTGAGGCCTGTTCTCATGGACTTCCGCCGTGACCAGGCTGACGGCGGCACTGGGAGTGCAGGAAGCAATGATGGAGTCGGGATCAATGTCCATGTCCAGCTGCGCAAACTCCGTGCTGACAGGACTGTCCTCACAGCTCTCTGGAAACTGAGTGTTGATGTAAATAATGTCGGCTTTGTCCTGAACCTCAGGCAAACTTTCTAAGAACTTCTCTAGCTGTATCCTCAGGGTGGAGAAGGAGGGCCGTTCCAAGGGCTCGGATCTCCAGCAGGAGTACATTATCTCATACCTACATGGAAAGGAGAATGAGTCACCTACTGGCACAACAACCAGGCCCCGTGTACAATCCAGCCCCTGTTGCATTCATTTAATTCTGGGCGTCTTGGGCCACACATGCTCAGACCTCACTCCTGGCTCTGCATTCAGGGACCACTCCTGATGGACTTGGAGAACTGCATGTGATGCCAGGGACTGAGCCTGCATAAGCCATGTGCGAGTCAAGCACTGTCCCCACCATATACTCTCTTCGACCACAGTCCCTATTTTAATACAACCTTTAATTTTTTCTTTATCTTTTTTTTTTCTTTTTGGGTCACACCCGGCGATGCACAGGGATCACTCCTGGCTCTGCACTCAGGAATTACCCCTGGTAGTGCTCAGGGGACCATATGGGATGCTGGGAATTGAACCTGAGTTGGCCTCGTGCAAGGCAAACGCCCTACCCGCTGTGCTATCGCTCCAGCCCCCCTTTTTTCTCTTTTTTTTAAAATATTTTTTTAACCACTTATCAATCCACACTAGTTCCCCTATAGGGGAAACTTCTGAAGGTTTCCTTGCTGAAATATTTGTTCAACATTTAAAAATGTTCCACAGGTATGTGATAAGTGCTTCTGTCTGGGGGCTGGAGTGATAGCATAGTGGGTAGGGCGTTTGCCTTGCATGCAGCTGACCTGGATCCCCCGAGCACCGCCAGGGGTAGATAATTCCTGAGTACAGAGCCAGGAGTAACCCCTGAGCATCCCCAGGTGTGACCCAAAAAGAAAAAAAAAGTGCTTCTGTCTGCAGGAGGAGAGGACATGGGACACTTACATCCAACTTTGCAAAGAAGGAGTATTTCAGATCTGTATTTTTGTATCACAGTGGTTGGCAAACTGTGGTTCATGGGTCAAATCTGGCCTGCTGTTCATTTTGTGAATAACGTTTTATTGTAACACATTTATTTGGGTTTTTTTTTTTTTTTTTGCTTTTTGGGTCACACCTGGCGATGCACAGGGGTTACTCCTGGCTCTGGACTCAGGAATTTCTCCTGGAGGTGATTAGGGGACCATATGGGATGCTGGGAATTGAACCCAGGTTGGCCACATGTAAGGCAAATGCCCTACCTGCTGTATCGCTCCAGCCCTACATTTATTTGTATTTTTATTGGAATACATTTATTTGCTCACATGTTGCTTGGGTCTACACATAACAGAGCTAACTAGTTGTTTCAGAGACTCTGTGGCTTGCAAAACCAAGAATAGCTACTATTTGGCACTTTATTGAAGAAAATATGCTGATTCGTTTTCTGTACCTCCGGGTTGGGTTTGTTATTAGGAAGGCCCTAGAATAATGGCTTAGGAGAATTGGGTGTGAGGAGAAGGCAAAGACAAAGCGTCTGTGTCACTCTCCAATTCTCTCAAGAGCCCCCATTGCTACTTTGTAATAACAGTAAGAACCAGCACAGGGATATCACTCAACATTCTGTTCAGCAGCATCTCCTGGCCCCTCCACTCAGGGGTTCCGGAGGGCCAGTCCTCATTCCAAGTGATCTCTCTATTCCAGTTGTTTAGAAATGTGATGAAAAATGACAATGGAGGGCGATTTGTACCAGGACAGTTAGAACAGAGACACCTGAACTACAAATGACTTTAGGCTGAGATTGAATGAACCCTATCATCTCACTCCCATCTTTCCTGTTTTCAGACACTGATACGCATATGACTGGACAAGAACACAAGCTGCATTGAACCCAGCTGACACCTGGTGCAGATAGCTGGTATCTGAGGCGCATAAGTAGGAATTCCCATCTGTGCACTGAATTACAGCTCGCAAATCCTTAGGCTGGTTCTGCTAATGGGATGCTTCATATACAATGTGCAGATTTCATTCCTGCAGATGTGTAACAGTCAATATTTTTTTCAAACTCTGAAGCACAGTGATAGGGCGTTTGCCTTGCATGCAGCTGACCTGGGTTCTATTCCTCCGCCTCTCTCGGAGAGCCTGGCAAACTACCGAGAGTATCTTGCCCGCACAGCAGAGGCTGGCAAGCTAACCGTGGCATATTTGATATGCCAAAAACAGTAACAACAAGTCTCACCATGGAGACATTACTGGTGCCTGCTTGAGCAAATTGATGAGCAATGGGATGATAGTGATACTATTTTGGCTTCTGTCAATTTTTACACATGCTTCTGGAAGGTGGAGACTTGCAAAGTCAGGTCCACAAGGACAGAAAAGAACAGGAGACTTTGAGGTGGTACTAACAGGGGCTCCCTCCTGGTGAGGCAAACCTTCACATGGCCTTCAGGCCCAGAACTTCCTACTTACTGTTTTATTTTCACTTGATGGTTACTGAGGCTTGGGAAACAGTTTTGGTTTCTAATTTTTGAGGTTTTTCATGATATAAATCAATTTGTATGACTTCTCTTTTCCCACAAAAGCCTTGATTGTTTGCAATTGGAGATGACCTCCGAGAAATTCTTAGATACACACTGTCCTTTTATTACTTCAAGGAAGAGTGCTCCCTAATTTAGTTGCCAATTTTCTAGGTTTCAGGAGAAAGCATTAAATAATCTTTTAAAATTATTTTTACTTTTATTTTCTGGGCCACATCTGATAGTGCTCAGGGCTTACTACTAGCTCTACACTCAGTGATCACTCCTGGGGACCACATGGGCTGCCGGGGATAGAACCTGGGTTAACCAAGTGCAAGGTAATGATACCTGCTGTACTATCATTTCAATCCTAAACAGTTTTTAAAAACAACATAGTGTGGTAGCAAAAGTGATTCAAAATTTATTTTCCCTCAATACTTTGTTAAACATATAGAAGTAAAAATGTGGTTGTTTAGGGATGAAGCTCCTAAGCAGGGTTCAGAGGACCCCAGAGTGACATCATGCTCTCCTCAAGGGGCCATGTGGTGCCAGGGATCAAACTTGGGGCCTGACACATGCAAGGCAAGCACACTGGATCCTTTTTTTTTTTTTTCTTTTTGGGTCACACCCAGCAATGCACAGGGGTTACTCCTGGCTTTGCACTCAGGAATTGCTCCTGGCAGTGCTTGGGGAACCATATGGGATGCCGGGGATCGAACCCATGTCGGCCGCGTGCAAGGCAAATGCCCTACCCGCTGTGCTATCGCTCTGGCCCCAGCACACTGGCTCTTCAAGTTATTTTGCTGGCCTGAAATTTGAGCTTCAGAGACATGGTGATCATAGGCCTATCCATTAAAAGGGTGGTTCAGGGGGCTGGAGCGATAGCACAGCGGGTAGGGCGTTTGCCTTGCACGCGGCCGACCCGGGTTCGATTCCCAGCATCCCATATGGTCCCCTGAGCACCGCCAGGGGTAATTCCTGAGTGCAGAGCCAGGAGGAACCCCTGTGCATTACCAGGTGTGACCCAAAAAGCAAAAATAAAATAAAATAAAATAAAAGGGTGGTTCACAGATGTAGGCCAAGAAGCTAGTGAGACAGCCCATCTTGGGGAGTGGGTAGTGAGACCTTGCACACAGAAGACCCAGGTTTGATCCTGGCACATCAGATGATTCCCTGAGCCCCACCAGTGAGTGGTGCTCTGAGCATGGAGCCAGGAGTCAGCCCTGTCATAGCTGGGTGTAGCCAAAAACCCAAAGACCAATCAAAATAAAACTAGAAGGACTAAGGGGCAATTAAATATGGGTGTGAACTCATCCAAGTGAAGGCAGGACACAAAATACAGATGAGAAGCTCCGAAGTACCTGTTTTGATTCTGGATAAAAATGTTGCAGATATGGAACGAGCCTCACCTCTGGGAAGTGCTGATCAACAGCCGCCGGAGGGGTGGGAACTGAGGCAGAAACTACTTTCACCAGAGCCTCTGTAAGCCAGAAGTGCAGACACCAGCCAGGCATGTGGGGACCAGGACTTCCCCACCCACAAGCCGGCGCTGACTCTACAACTTTCACAGCAAACAGATTCAGCATTCCCTACTTGGGTTCTGTGTGAAGCATTTAAAAGCCACAATGTGACACAGTTTAAACTTAAACCAAAGCACTCAGGATAATCAGTGCAAAAATGCACGCCTTTCAAAACACAGGGGGAGGCAAAAAAGGAAAGGCAAAAAAAAAAAAAATGCTTCCTCTGCTATTGTCTGACTGAAGTTGCATCCTCATTTCAGAGGCAAACATTATTGCCTTGAAAATCCACCATGAAGGTGGGCTGGAGTCCAGAAGGCTGAATAGAATTTGGTTTACTGACTCCAGCAACTACAGCAAATCTATATTGAAACTTTTATTCATCTACACGAAAGTTGCCTGAAACCCTGATAAACAAAGCTTTTATAGGAAGGGGCAAAAGGAGAGCATGCAGGCAGATCAAGGCAAGAGCCTTAACTCCCTGTGCTAGTTCTCCAGCCCAGGAACAGAATTCTTATTTGCAAAATTAATAGCTAAGAGGGGCCGGAGCGATAGTAGAGCGGGTAGGGCGTTTGCCTTACACACAGTCGACCAGGGTTCGATCCCTGGCATCCCATATGGTTCCCCAAGCACTGCCAGGAGTAATTCCTGAGTGCAGAGCCAGGAGTAACCCTTGAGCACTGCTGGGTGTGACCCAAAAAGCAAAAAAAAAAAATAATAATAGTAGCTAAGAACTTTTCCAAGGCATGAAGGAGTCAGGCATTCAGGTTCTGGAAGTTCCAAGAGTTGCCAACAAATAAAAACAAAACAGACAAGTGCCCAAGACATAATTGAAATGACAAAAGTCAAAGGTAAAGAGAGAATATGAAAAGCAGTGAAGGCAAAGAGCCACAGAGACTGGCAGCAGGTTAGAGAGGAGTGGCCTGAAGTGTGTGATGGGCTGAGTGGAAAAGATCTGCAACAAGAACACTCCCCCTAGCTCGGCTATCACTCAGGGCAGAGGAGAAAGAGAGTGGCAGGAGAGATATCACAGATGGTACGGCACTTGCCTTGCACATGGCTAACTGGGGTTTGATCCCTGGCATCCCATATGGTCCTCTGAGCACTGCCAGGAGTTAATTCCTGAATACAGAGCTAGGAGTAACCCCTGAGCATTGCTGGGTGTGACCCAAAAACAAAAAGACAAAACAAAACTAGAAGAGTAATAAAGAACTTTTCTTTAGACAAACAATAGTGATAGCAAATCATCAACAATAAACAGGTCCTCAAAGGGATTCTAAAAGGACTTTTATAAAAGGGAAATAAACCTCACTGGGAGAATACCTAAAAACATAAAATGTGGGAGAGGAGGGTCAGAGCCATAGTACAGTGGGTAGGTAGCATTTGCCTTGCACACGACTGATCCGAGTTCAATCCCCGGCATCCCATATGGTTCCCCAAGCACTGCCAGGGGTAATTCCTGAGTGCAGAGCCAGGAGAAACCCCTGAGCATCGCTGGGTGTGACCCAAAAAGAAAAGAAAATATGGGAGAGGAGAATAGTAATGGAGATTATATTTATTTTCAAGTCTATTTATTCTTTGTTGGGGGATAGTAATGGAGACAATTGATTTTCAAGTACAATTCTTTTTTGTTAACTCCATTCTGTTAAACTTAAAGAGTATCTTAAATTTTGGACACTGTATTGTGTCTATTTGTAACACCACCCTTTGGCAGTGCTCAGGGAACTGTATGTGGTGTTGGGGATGGAACCAGGGTCAGCTATGTGCAAGGCAACCCATTGTACTATCTCTCCGGTTCCTCAAGGAACATTCTAAAACATCTATCTCTGGACCTGCTCCACACCCACAAGATTGAAGTCTCTAGACACAAACAGGGCTGAAGAATTGCCTGGCTGGAACATTTTCCAATGATTTTGATGACCAGCTGATGTTAAAAGCCCAGACTCTGGTTTTTAAATGTCCTGATCAAAGATATGACTGTGCTTGGTGAGTCTGCAATGTTCTATCCAGAAAGGTTATTCCTGCAGTGGGAGTGGGCAGTGATCACTTAAGTTTCCAAGGGCACCGGGACAGCATTTCTCAGCTGGCCTGAGATATCCCAGGAGGATATTCCAGGAGGATACTCCACGGTGGGGGAATGTCCACTGAGGGGTCACAGTAGGGAAAAGGCTTGGAAACACAGTGCTGGGAAGCCAGCAGCTATTCTGCCACGACCATCTCCCTACGGGAAGCTGAGGTCAGGGACAGGTGCACGGGCTGTCCTCTGCAGGCTCAGAGCGGCCCCACCCCCATGCCCTTTGCTGAGTGCCCAATGACCCGGGCAGGCTCACTCACAGATCGTCCAGGCAGTCCTCGGGCTGCTTCAGCCTATGGCCGTGGAGAAGGTAGTCATACATCTCGTGGTTCTGGACGCCGGGGTAGGGAGTCATTCCCCGTGTGGCTATCTCCCACATGGTCACGCCAAACGCCCACTGAGAACAAAGCAATGAATTAGGCAGCGAGTCTTTCCAGAGAGGCTGAATGGCCTTTTTCTTTGGAAAGGTCATTTCCTCAAAGCCCTGAAGGTCGTGCACAAAGCAGACAATTCTGAGAGGGACACTCTGCTTTCCCCACCAGGGCCATGACCTGGGGTCAGTGCAGCTCAACTCTTGGCATACTCACTTGAGATGCCCCAGAAGACAGGACCAAGGCAGGCTCTTCCCCTCCTGTCAATACTCATTTGTTGCGCTACCTTGGAAATGTGTTTTCTTGGCCCCATCAGGTCGTGAATATACAGCACCATTTATGGAGCCTCTGGATTCTGTGAGCTATTACAGGGACCCACTTCATTTATGTGAATGTCAACTATTTCAGTTGTGGGAAATCAGTCATCACTTTGTCATAAAGATAACTGGGGATGAGAGAGAGAGAAAGTGAGAGAGAGAAAGAAAGAGAGAAGAGAGAGAGAGAGAGACAAAGAAGGGAAGTGCCTTCCATAGAGGCATAGAGGCAGGCTAGGGGTGGGGGGTAGCAGGAGGGAAACTGAGGACATTGTTGCTGGGAAATGTCACTGATAAAAAGATGAGTATTGGAACACTGTATTACTGAAACTCAGTCAAGAACAACATTGAAACTGTGTACCTCATGGTGATTCATTTTAGAATGAAAGAAAGAAAGAAAGAAAGAAAGAAAGAAAGAAAGAAAGAAAGAAAGAAAGAAAGAAAGAAAGAAAGAAAGAAAGAAAGAAAGAAAGAGAAAGAGAGAGGGGAAGAAAGAAAGAAAGAAAGAGGGAGAGAGGGAAAGAAAGAAAGAAAGAAAGAAAGAGAAAAAAGGAAGGAAGAAAGGAAGAAAAGAAGGAAGAAAGGAAGAGAGAAAGACAGAAAGAAAGAAAGAAAGAAAGAAAGAAAGAAAGAAAGAAAGAAAGAAAGAAAGAAGAAAGGAAGAAAGGGAGGAAGAAAGGAAGGAATAAAGGAAGAGAGAGAAAAGAAAGAAAGAAAGAAAGAAAGAAAGAAAGGAACAAAGAAAAGAAAGAAAGGAAGGAAGGGAGGAAGGAAGAAAGAAAGGAAGAAAGAAGATAAGTGGGAATTCTTAAGGGACTATGCAAAACATAGGCCTTCTGAATATCAAGATGCTTCCCCAGAATCCAACATTCTACCTGAAAGAGGGAACCGGGTAATACCAAAGAGATGTGTGAACATGATTCAAACCCTCAGTTTATCAGAGTAAAATGTCCATGCCACAGTCACTCAGTTCAGTGTGCTTTCATTTTTGCCATGTGCGCCCCCAAATCAAAACTGTGTACGTACCACATCACTTTTACTGGTGTAGACTCGGTCTGCGAGACTCTCAATGGCAATCCACTTCACAGGCATCTTGGCGATTCGGCCTTGGCGGTAGTAGTCACCACTGTAAATCTTCTTGGAGAGGCCAAAATCGGCGACACAGACGGTCATATCATCTCGCAACCTAAAGAGAGCAAGTTGACATCCTTATGATCTCAGGTGCAAAGCCCTGAATGGCCAGGTGAGCCTGAGACATAACAGGAAACGTTTATGATCAGTTCCTGAAACAGAGACTCCCTCTGCCCCTGAGGGCGCTGCTCTGGGAGCAGTCACAGGGCAAGAAGAGGGAACCCGGGCAGCTCTAACTTGTGTCTGCTCTGTGTGGGGATCTCGGCCAGCAAAGGCATGGATGACCAGATAACAGGGTACTTGGAGGAAAGTCAGGCACAGGAGCAGGAAGAGTGGCAGAACCAGGCTCCTCTGTGAAGATGCCAGAAGATGCCAATGGCCTTCCTGCCTGCTGTCTAACTTGCACAATTCAGCTGAGTGAGTCTCAGGAAAGTTTGGAGAGGGGGAGAAACACATATGCTCTCAGGGTCTCTCAGTGTCTTGTGGAAAGGGCCAGTGGGACTCGTGGAATTCACTGGAGAATTCAAGGGAGACAGAAGCATTCCTAAGCGAAATGGCTTAATAGATCCTTGACAAGAAAGATCTGTCACTGTCAGTCACTGTCATCCTTTTGCTCATCGATTTGCTTGAGCAGGCACCAGTAACATCTCCATTGTGAGACTTGTTGTTACTGCTTTTGGTATATTGAATATGCCACGGGTAGCTTGCCAGGCTCTGCCGTGCGGGCGAGATACTCTCAGTAGCTTGCTGGGCTCTCCGAGAAGGGCAGAGGAATCAAATCCGGGTTGGCCATGTGCAAGGCAAATGCCCTACCTGCTGTGCTATCGCTCCAGCCAAGAAAGACAAGGAGGAGAAATGGTGGTGGAGAGGCAGGGAAGAAAATGTAGCCCTAGTGTAGACCATCTGAATCCTCCATAAGAAGGTAACTTAACATGGTGGGGGACTACTATGCCTCTCCCATGAACACACACCAATCCCTGGAACACATGACTCCTTGCTAAGTGAGCACTGATTATTTTGGTTTGTCTTTGATTCCCCTCTTTCTGATTATGCCAATAATATGAGAGAACCTAAAATCCCAACAGAAAGAAAACTGAAGGATGTATCCTTGAACCTGTCTCTTAGACTGTCCCAAAGTCCTTGTTCTGGGAACCCCTCAACTCAATGCCCACTTAATAGAAAAATATGAAGAAAATATTAAAAGGAAACAGAAGATTTTCATGATTTTATCTCCAGTCTAGAAAAACAATTTAAATAAAAATAAAAATGAGGGGCTAGAGCGATAGCACAGAGGGTAGGGCATTTGCCTTGCACGCGGTCGAACTGGGTTCGAATCCCAGGATCCCATATGGTCCCCCAAGCACCTCCAGGAGTAATTCCTGAGTGCAGAGCCAGGGGTAACCCCTGTGCATTGCTGGGTATGAAAAAATGTTCACAACACTCTCCCCTCTATTCCCCAGATCCCAGACACTAGTAGACCCATCCATTGCAGCACGGCCCAGGATTCTTACATGCAGTTTCGAGCAGCTAAATCTCGGTGGAGGAAGTTCCTGTTGCTCAGATACTCCATCCCCTGGGCAATGTCCACCATGAACTTCAACAATATCTGCAGAGGAATGTGCTGTGCGGGTGGGAGAAACAAGAAGAGAGATCGTTTTTGAAACAGAAGACCCTGGCACATCATTTTTTATCCGAGGAAGGCACACATGGTGTTATTTAATAAGGAGATAGGGATGAAAAAGACTATTTTTTTCTTTTTTGGGTCACTCTTGGTGACACACAGGGGTTCCTTCTGACTCATGCCAGAATTACTACTGGCAGTCCAGCCCCAAGACTTTCATTTTTGAAAAAAATGAAAAAAAATATTTTTGTTTGTTTATTGTCCTGGGGCCAAACTCGACAGTGCTTAGGAGTTATTAAGAGAACCATATGGAATGGAAGGAATAGAACCTGGGTTGGCTGCATGCAAGGCAAGCGCCCTCCCCCCTGTACTATTGCTCCGGCCCCAAGCTATAGTAACACCAATATCACAAACAAGAATATTTTTTTGTTTTGTAACACCAATATCACAAACAAGAATTTTTTTTAAAAGGAATGAAACAGGCTGAAAAGACAGTTCAAGGTGGGGTTTAGACTTTCAAGCAGGATGAGCATCGTGTGGTTCCCCCCAGCACCATCAGGAGCAACCCCTGAGCACTAGGCTGTGAGTGGCTCTGCCAAGTGTGGCCCCAAATGAAAAGACACAACAACCAACCCCCAAACTTCCTGGTTAGTATCACCTTCTCTTCTCCCCACTGACAGTGAATACTTGAATACCAATCTTTTCACAAAATAATGAAGCCAAATGCTATCTTCTGTATCTGTTTAAAAATTTTTTTTGTCTTAGGGCCATACCTAATAGGGCTCAGGGCTTACTCTTGACTCTGTGCTCAGTTATCATTCCTGGCATGGCTTGGGGACCATATGGGGTGACTGGAGATTGGACCTGGGCTTACTGTGTGCAAGGCAAGCGCCTCACCTGCTGTACCATCTCTCCAGCTCCTTTCTAAACCTACTGCTAAGTGGCAGTGGGACAGAGCATCTGGCCATGCAGCGGGGGACAGAGGCTGATCTGGGCTTAGCAGGGGCAAGGGGTGGATCAAGAAATGGGGACAATAATATCTGGGAGTCACAAAGCACACCTAGGCACAGAAGAGCAGTTTCCAGTCCTGTACCCATATCTACTCTGCACCCATTCTACTCTGAAGTTTTCCACAGAGTGACCAGACGTTGCTTAAAAAGATATTTTTGTGGGCAGAATAAATAAATGATTTCAAGAAGTTTGCAGGATACATGGCTATGTACAGCAATCGTTCTAAATTCTATGCACCAGCAATAAACAACCTTTTAACTTTATAAAAATAAAGTTAAAACACTTCATCTACAAAAGAATCAGAAATTAAATATTTAGAAAGACATTAAACAAAAGAAGTCAAGCAAACCCTCTGATTATAAAACACTGGAAAGAAATTTTAAAGATGAAGATAAATGGAAGCTAGCCTACACTGATGAAGGAGAGATTTAGTATGAAGGAAACAGTCCTCAACTTGATATATAGTTTTTGCTGTTTTATTTGGAGGGGCCACAATCACTGTGCTCAGGGGACCATATATCACGCCAGGGAATCACACCGGTGTGCACCACATGCAAAGACAAGAGCCTCACTGCTATACTATCTCTCTGGCCTTTACATTTTTTTTCTTTTTAGGTCACACCTGGCGATGCACAGGGATCACTTCTGGCTCTGCACTCAGGAATTACCCCTGGCAGTGCTCAGGGGACCATATGGGATGCTGGTAATCGAACCCAGGTTGGCTGCGTGCAAGGCAAATGCCCTACCCACTGTGCTATCGCTCCAGCCCCTGGCCCTTACATTTTCAATATACGTCCTATCAAAACCCCAGATAAGATGGTTTTAAAAATTATTATTATAATTCTTACTACTATTTTAAATTTTAAGCTGGCTTCTTTTTGTGGAAATTGACAAGCTGATCCTAAAATTTACATGAAAATCCAAGGAACTCAGAATATTCACAAGTTTAAATAAGAAGATCTAAGTCAAAGAGTCACATTGATTTCAAAGTAAACTATAAGGTAACTAAAAATCAAAGCAGTGCAGGTCTGATATAAGGATCGATGTGTGGAATAGAATAAATATAGGGAATCTCTATATCTGGTTTTAAATTTTGTTTCAGTTTTTGGTTACAGTCAGTAGTTCTCCAGTCTTATTCCTGGCTCTGCGTTCAGGGATCACTCCTGGCAGAATCTCAGGGGACCTTATGGGATTCTGGGGATCAAATCCAGTCGGTCCGATCATGAGCAAGGCATGTGATCTACATGCTGTACTATCACTCCAGCCCGAGAATCTCTATGTCTGAACAGACATTCAGAACATAAAATGTAAGAGTACAGAAATAAATCTATGTACATAAGGTTAATTGACTTTCAACAAGTGACAGTTCAATTCAATAAGGAAAAAATGATATTTTTAATAAATGGTCTTGGGACCAGTAAAACACAATATGTAAAAGAATGAAATAGGATTACTTCCATTTCAAATCACAAACAATAAATAGCTTAAGATGGACTGAAGTCCTTAATGTAAAAGACCACATCTCAAATTTTTAGGGTAAAGCAAAGGGATTTAAAGAGGATTTTAAATTAGGCAACTGTTTCTTAGATTTGACATCAAAAGCAAAAATAGCTAAAGGGAACAAGGGAAGAGGAATTTCATCAAAACAAAAATTTCTGGTTTTGTTTTGTCTTTCTTCAAAAGACATCATGACAAAAGTGAAAAAAATAATCCACAAAAGAGAATAAGTATTTGAAAATCATTTACCTGATAAGACATATCTAGAATATACATGAAGAGTTTTACTATCCAATAATAAAAAGACAGACAGTCCCACTTAAAAAGGGGCAAAGGATCAGTCCAGTCATTTTTTTCCCCAAAGAAGACACATAAGTGGCTATAAGCACACAAATAGTTGCTCAACATCATTAGTCATTAGGGAAACGTAAGCCCAAACCACAATGAGACCCCATTTCAGATCACTGGGTTGGCTAAAGAAAAAGGTCCGACAATAACAAGTGTTTCTGAGGATGTGACGAAAGGAGAAAGTCACTGTGGATGGTATGTACAATGGTACAGCTCCTTTGGAAAACAACCTGGTAATTCTTCAAAAAGTTAAACATTAATACTATTTGACCCAGCAGTCCCACAGGTAGGTATAAACATCTATGAAGACAGAAAATACAAAAATTTGTATGCAAGTGTTCTTCGAGTCAAAGAATGTTTACAAAAATTGAAAAGTGGAAACACCCCAAACGTCCTTTAACAGAATGATGGGTAAATGGGAGTCATAGTATATGTAGGCAATGGAATACTGTTTTGCTTTAGAAGAAATGAGCAAACATTATGCTTGAACCTTGAAAAAAATTATGCTACATAAAATAAGTCAATCACAGAAAGATCAGAAATCATATGGTTGCATTTGTATGATACGTACCAAATATACAGAGACAGAAAATAGGCAAGTTTACTTCAAACTAAGAGTACAAGTACAGTGATAAGCAGGATTAGGAGTGATGGCTGAAAGGTTACAGGATTTCTGTTAGGGGTTTAGATGCTCTGAAACTGGATTAGAGAGAGAGAGAGAGAGAGAGAGAGAGAGAGAGAGAGTATAGGGGTTCCAGCATTTACCCTGCAGGCAGACAACCCTGATTCGATTCCTCATACCACATATGGTCCCCCCTGAGAACCACCAGGAGTGACTCCTGACTACAGAGCCAAGAATGAAACCTAAGTATTGCTGGGTGTCTCCCCCAAACGGGAAAATAAAAAAAATAAAATAAAATGCCCTAAAATTGATGGTTACAGCTGCAAAACTATGTGAACTAGGTAAAACACTGTAGCACTGTCGTCCCATTTTTCATCATTTGCTTGAGTGGACACCAGTAACGTCTCCATTGTGAGACTTGTTGTTACTGTTTTTGACATATTAAATACAACACGGGTAGCTTGCCAGGCTCTGCTGTGTGGGTGGAATATTTGCTTACAGCTTGCTGGGCTATCTGAGAGGGACCAAGGAATCGAACCCGGGTTGGCTGCATGCAAGGCAAATGCCCTACCCACTGTGCTACTGCTCCAGTCCTAGGTAAAACAAACAAACAAATAAAAACCTTTGAGTTAAGTGGGAGGGAGAACTTCACTTATTATATTTCAGTAATAGTTTCATAAAGCTGTTACCTAACAAAACTGTGGAGCCTTGGGGAGGTTACAGAGCGGGGGCCTGAGGAGAGGAAGAGAGAAAGGACGGAGTTCCCTTTCAGCTCCAGAGGCTGCTGCACGAGGATGTGATCCTGGAACTGTAGCCACCAGCTTCGGTGGCAGGAGCGACAAGGTGGGAAACTCTAGACACAGAATTGCTGGTGACAACCTTGTTCCCAGCACTGCAGCTGGTTTGCCTCTGGGTCTAATCACATGGGAACCTGTACTTCCTTTTTAGGGGCACCTCTGAGATTTTTTATTATATGGGTAAGACTATCTGACTGCTACAGGTCTCAATGCCGACCCCCCAAAGAGTATCAAAGTACTCTTTGATTTCTGCTTGATCGGCCCAGCCTCTCCATACTCTGTTTGGGCACAGGGGAGACCTGCTTTTCCCAAACACACCTGAGTCATCTGACCCCTGGGTCTTTGCACTTTCTGATCTTGGTTGTCCACTTCTCTCACTGGTCACTGTATTACTGGACACTGTAGGAATATCAGGACTGGAGCGATAGCACAGTGGGTAGGGCGTTTGCCTTGCATGCAGCCGACCCAGGTTCGATTCCTTGGTCCCTCTCAGAGAGCCTGGCAAGCTATTGAGAGTATCCCGCCCACACGGCAGATCCGGGAAAGCTACCTGTGGCGTATTTGATATGCCAAAAACAGTAACAACAAGTCTCACAATGGAGACGTTACTGGTGCCCGCTCGAGCAAATCGATGAGCAATGGGATGACAGTGCTACACTGCAGTAGGAATACAGTGTTGTCGTTGTTGTTGTTGTTGTTGTTGTTGTCCTTGGACAACTACAATGATGACAGAGTGGAATATTATTTACATTTGCCCAGCCAGAATCTGTTTCTTTGCTGAAGCACCGGGGCAGGCTGTTTGTAGCTCTGCTTGGTGCACACGTTCCTACAACTATCCAATCTCTCTCTCTCTGGGCCACACTTGGGATAACCCTGGTCTGTTCTGGCATCTGCTTTTGCTCCACACCTCCAGGAAGGTGTTCACAAGAAGAACACACAGGACCTGGGCTCCACAACCACATATTCTGGAGAAACACATTTTCTTGAAACAGAAGGTTTTATTACCAAGAAATGGGCTGAATAGGAAACAAAGAAACAAAGAAAGGGAATAAAAACTTGGTTTCCCAGTTTATCTAACCATTTTTGACTTCTAGTTTTACTGGTGATTACAAAATACCAAACTACATTCCTTTCTCATACTTATAAAATTTGGGAACTTGTTTCCATCACTGAAGATATACTTGTCTTTTTTTGCACAAAGAGACTATTCATTAGTTGGTTAAATGCTATGGACTTGTTTCCCTCACTTACTATTTTGCTCAAAGGAACATGAGAGTGGTATTTGGGGTGGACAATTACAAGCTGAAATTTATTTGGAAGGCAACAAAACTAGAGCAGCTAAGACAACTTTCAAAAAACAATCAATTGGGGGAGAAACTCCAAATCAATAATAGTGAATTTTTTTGTTGAAATATTGAATGTAATCAAAGTAAAGTGAAAGTAAAGTGAAATTTACCACTTACACATGCGGGGTGGGGGGCTGGGGAGGTGGGGGGAAGGGGGGAGGTATATCGTGATTCTTGGTGGTGGAATATGTGCACTGGTGAAGGGATGGGTGTTTGAGCATTGTATAACTGAGACTTTAACCTGAAAGCTTTGTAACTTTCCACATGGTGAATCAATAAAAGAATTAAAAAAAAATCAATCTGGAGGAATCATATTATCTGATTTTATGTCCTGCTTTTAAAAAAAATATGGTAGGAACAAAGGAAAAAAGGTTTTCCAGAGTTTAATGGAATAGAATAGAGAATTCAGAAATAGACACACATGTATGTACAGCCAGCTGATTTTTGACAAAAGGCAAAAATGCAGTGAAATTATTAAAGACACTCTTTTCACAAACCACGTTGGTTCATCTCTACACACAAAAGGCAAGCCTTAAATTTCACATCTTATACACAATTAATTCAAAATGGGTTATAAATGTCAATAAAACATGTTGACAGCCATAAAATTATCAGAAAAAACATAAAAGGACATTTTTAAAAAATCTGGGATTCAGCAAAGAGTTCTTAGACACGACTAAAAAAAGGTGTGACCTATAAAAGAAAAAACCTTAATTTCCACGTCCTCAAAATTAAAATTATTTTGTTCATGTTGAAAGAACTCAAAAAGAAGCATAGAAAATCTTTGCAAATCAAATTTATAATGTGTAATAATGAAATTAGGTGTAGAATCTACACAGAAGGCTATAGAGATAGTCCAGTGGGTAGAGTGCTTGCCTTGTATGTGGCTCATCTGGATCTAACCCTGCACCCTATGTAACCCCCTGAGCACTGTCAGGAGTAATTCCTGAATGCAGAGCCAGGAGTAAACTCACAGTGGCCCCCAAACCAAAAATTTAACAACAACAAAAAGAGTATACACAGAACTCTTTAAGTTCCACAGTAAGAAAATCCAATTTGGGGCTGGAGTGATAGCACAGCGGGTAGGGCATTTGCCTCGCATGCGGCGGACCCAGGTTCTATTCCCAGCATCCCATATAGTCCCCTGAGCACCGCCAGGAGTAATTCCTGAGCACAGGGCCAGGAGTAACCCCCGTACATAGCTGGGTGTGACCTAAAACGCCAAAAAAAAAAAAAAAGAAAACCCAATTTAAAATGAAACAAAAGCTTTTAACAGACACTCAACAAAGAGGATATTAAAATGAGAAATGTTTAAACAAAGCAAGATCAACAGCATTAATCATTAGGAATGTGCAAACATTCTCTCCACACCTGCCAAACAGCTAAAATCAAACCGAAACAAACCCTCCTACACTGCTAACACCAAGTGCTAACAACAATGTCCGGGAACTACAGCTGTAATAAACATGCTGCTGCTGCTGCGATCGGGTCCAGTCCTGCTGAAGAACAGCCTAGCAGCTCCTTAACAACAGCCTACCACATGCACTTTCTGTACCACTGAGCATCCTGCTTCTGGGTATCTACTTCGAAGAACTGAAAATGACACAGTCAAACCTGTCTTTGAAATTGTATAGCAGTTGCGTTCGTCGATTTGTTCGAGCGGGCACCAGTAACATCTCTCATTGAGAGACTTATTGTTACTATTTTTGGCATATCCAATACGCACAGGTAGCTTTCCAGGCTCTGCCGCGCGGGCTCGATACTCTCGGTAGCTTGCCGGGCTCTCCGAGAGGGGCGGAGGAATCGAACTCAGGTCGGCCGCGTGAAAGGCGAACGCCCAACCGCTGTGCTATCGCTCCAGCCCAGGATGCGTTCATAGTTTCTCTAAACTGGAAACTTATAAACAGGGCAGGAGAGAGAACTCAAAAGGCTTGAGAGTACGTTTTGCATGCAGGAAGCCGGGGTTGGATCCCTGGTCCTGTCTGTGTCCCCAAGCAAAGCCAGACTCTAAGCGGGGAGTTACCCTGAGCAATGCTGGGTGGCAAACAGTGACTGGAGGAGGGCTGGGCACAGGGCCAAAGAGCAGTTGCCTTGCATGCATGAGATCTGGTGGGAGGGAGCGGCAGGGCCTGGATGAGGTTCCTAAGGCTTAAAGGCCCTGGTGAGTTCAAACCCTCAGGCAAGCACTGAGGCAATCTGAAAAGTTCTGTGGTTAGGGATCCCCAGTGAGAAAGGGCCTGGAAGGTAGTTCAGTGTTTTCGAAAGCACCCAGGCAAACCTGAGGTCCTGAGCTAAATTCTGGTGCTGTGTGTGTGTGTGTGTGTGTGTGTGTGTGTGTGTGTGTGTGTGTGTGTGCGCGCGCGTGCTCATGCGCGCGCATGCCTGCATGTTCTGACGCAAGGCTGATGGTCCCATTGTCAGGGGTCCCCAGGAACGGACAACTACAGAAGAAGCAGACAGTGGCTGATCCAAGCAAGAGAAGACTACATAGTAGTAGAAATGGACTATTGATAAATGCAGCACCTTGAATGGATTTCACAGGCATAATGAGGAGTGAAGGAAGCTAGTCTCAAGTGGTGACAATTATATGGCTCCTTGTGCATGACATTCTCAAAGACATATGAGTCAAAGTGATGTGGAATCCCTGGTTTCCAGGGGTTAGTCATGGAGACATGGTCCAAGCAAAGAGTAGCAAGGAAAGTAATGGGGGCGGGGAAGGTAAGATACTGTCCTGTGATGGAGGAAGCATGAATCTAAGTCTTTGCTCAAACTCATGAGATTGAAGAACAAAGGGGGAAAATATCAACTTTACCATAAAATAACTTAAAAAAAGTTTGTAAAGATTGTAAAGGATCTCACTATTCTTCTACAAAGATTTATTTATTTTTTAAATCGCCCAATATGATTTATTCAGTTTTAAATTGCTCACTCTTTGTGCCGAGAAGTCCAAAAGAGAAAGGAGAGGGGCTGGAGCGATAGCACAGCGGGTAGGGCGTTTGCCTTGCACGCAGCCGACCCAGGTTCGATTCCCAAGATCCCATATGGTCCCCCGAGCACCGCCAGGAGTGATTTCTGAGTGTATGAGCCAGGAGTAACCCCTGTGCATCACCGGGTGTGACCCAAAAAGGAAAAAAAAAGGAGAGAGAAAGGAAAGAGAGGTTTCTACATGTGGATCCACAGGCCAGAGGCTTCGCACAGCCCCATGTATTGTTATGCAAGTGAAACTGCTCATCATGGGAAACAGAGAGCACTCACGAGGAGGGGCAGCCCTGGGCAGTCTGGAGGCCTGTGGGAAGGGGCAATTACAGTCTCCACAAGCACAGCTTCCAGCCCACCCTACCTCCCTCCCTCCCTCTCTCCCTGCCTCCCTCCCTCCCTGCCTCCCTTCCTCTCTCCCTCCTTTCTTTCCTTCCTTGCTTGCTTTTTTTCTTTTGGGTCATACTCAGTGATGCTCAGAGGTTACTCCTGGCTCTGCACTCAGGAATTACTCATGGTGGTGATCAGGGGACCATATTGGATGCTGGGGATTGAACCTGGGTCAGCTGTGTGCATGGCAAACACCCTACCCGCTGCACTATCACTCTGGCCCCAGTATAAACGTGTTTAATTGAATAAATACATACAGTGGATAGACAATATCTTGTGCAAAAGAATTCTAAATAGTTTACACAAACACTTAACCCTTCGTGGTGAGAAGAACCACAACTTCTCGTGGGCTGTGTGTTGACCAAAGTGTGCAATATACAGAGGAGTAAAACTATATAGCACAAATGCCCTACCCACTGCACTATCATTCTGGTTTTTTTTTTTTTTTTTTTTTTGGTTTTTGGGTCACACCCAGCAATGCACAGGGGTTACTCCTGGCTCTGCACTCAGGAATCACTCCTGGCGGTGCTCAGGGGACCATATGGGATGCTGGGATTCAAACCCAGGTCGGCTGCATGCAAGGCAAACGCCCTACCTGTTGTGCTATCACTCCAGCCCTGCACTATCATTCTGGCCCTCAGTCACCGCTTTGATACATGCAATATACAGGTTGACCTTCAATAATTAACATTTGAGGACTGTTACCCACTGTTGGTCTGCAGGCTGTGATACAGCAGTAGTGGGTCTGACAGCTGCTAAGTGAGTGTCTGAAGAAGCCAATTACTGTGCTAAGGTGCAGGGAACCATTGGTAATTTTTTCTTCTTTTCTAGAATTTTTTTTTTGTCAGGATCACTCCTAGTGTGGTTTGGGGGATCATACTGGGTGCTGGGGATTGAACCCGGGTTAGTTATGTGCAAGGCAAGTCCTTTATCAGGTATACTATCACGTTGGCCTCCTTTTCCAGAACAAGGCTATTGTCTACATTTAGGATGTGGTGGGTGCTGAGGGAGGGGGCACGTGGGAAGAAAAGGCAAAAACTAACTATGCTGAATCCTCTACTTTGGATTAGGCCCTTCCCCTCTCTAGAAGAGCCTTGGTCATTTTATAACTCTGATGTGGCTACAATTTCCTGTTTCTGGTTAGAATTCATGCTGCTCAGAGACTTAAAGCCACAGGAAGGGAAGAAGTATATGAGCACGGGCCCCAGGGGGGACTTGATGTTCCTGTTGAGATTACGAATGTCTTCCCTGAGAAGAGGGGTGAGCACATGAAAACAACAGGAAACATACCTGCTCTGATGGAACACGTAAAGTCAGTGGAACGTGGGAGAGGAAACTGCAGAATAAGATCACCCTCAACTGGGTCAAGTTGGGTTTCTTTTAGATTTTTGGGTTTTGGGGTCACTTCAGCCTGTGCCTGGCTCAGAGCTCAGGGATTAATCCTGCTGGCGCTCAGGGGGACCTTGTGGTGCAAGGGACAGATCCCCGAGGCTCCTGCATGCTTATGCTCAGTCCTCAGAGTTATCTCCCTCACCCAAGGTTTTGCTTTCTTTTTCCTCTTGGACTTTAGGCCACACACAGTGGTGCTCAGGGATCACTCCTGACAGTGCCGGCAGGGGTGAGGGAGATCAACAGGGGCCAGCTATGTGAGGCAAGTGTCTTTCCTGCTACCTTCATTTCTTTTTGCTTTAAAAAATATCTATATTAGGACCTAGAAGGACATGTCAGACATAACTGCATGAAATTGTGTAGACTTTTCTTCTTTCTTCCATTTCCTATTCACATGTTAACTTCCTATATATATATATGTATATATATATATATATATATTTTAAAAACTTGAGCAAAAACACACACACAAAACCAAAAAAACAAAACAACAGCTGTCATTCCATTGATCATCGATTTGTTCGAGCGGGCACCAGTAATGTCTCTCATTGTGAAACTTATTGTTACTGTTTTTGGCATATCCAACATGCAAGGGTAGCTTGCCAGGCTCTGCCGCTCGGGCTCGATACTCTCGGTAGCTTGCCGGGCTCTCCGAGAGGGGCGGAGGAATCGAACTCGGGTCGGCTGCGTGAAAGGCGAACGCCCTACTGCTGTGCTATCCTCCAGCCCAACAACAACAACAACAAATACATATATACACATAATGTATTTGTATATATATTTTGGGTCATACCCGGATGTACCCCGGGCTTACTCTTGGCTGTGTTCCCAGATCACTCCTGGTGGGGTTCAGGGGACCATATAGGGTACCAGGGATTGAACCTGGGTCAGCCGGTACAAGGCAAGTGTCCTACCTGATGTACTATCTCACTGGGCCTTTTCCCCCCAATTGTTCTGCCAAATTTTTAAATAAATGGCCATTCCTAGAGACCGGACTGTGCGGCTGGGGCAATAGCACAGCGCGTAGGGCGCTTGCCTTGTACACAGACTTCCCGGGTTCAATTCCCAGCATCCCATATGGTCCCCTGAGCACTGCCAGGGGTGATTTCTGAGTGCAGAGCCAGGAGTGACCCCTGTGCATTGCCGGGTGTGACCCCCCCCTCCCCTGCAAAAAAGGTTGGCTTGTCATGACTTTTTTTTTAGTTACTTCCACCATGAAGCCTCAGACGTCCCTCCTGTGCCACCGTCTCAGGCCAGTCCAGGGGCCATGGGCTGCACGTGGGTGAGGGCAGAGGTTCTCCCCACGGTTCTGGCTGGGTATGGTTACTCTGTGGCAGTGATAGGGCAGGATTGGAGCCAGGGGGATGGCCGCCTCTCTCAAAGAGCATGTCCACAGGAAACCTGCTGGGCCCTCCATTTTCACACGCAATCTGATGCTGAAGTTGGACAGATTCGTGGTCACAGGACAGACAGACAGACTAAGTTAGCCTCAGCATTTTGGGAAGACAGTTCAATGCAACCATCCCCTGGAAACTACAACAGCTCCAGTGATTGGGGATATCTCAGAGAACATGCCAGAAGGGGGAGACTTCTGGGTAAGAACTCAGGGGACAGAAAGGTCCCCGCTGCCAGCCCTGGGTCCCCATAAAACAGGAAGTAAGACCTAGGGGCTGCAGGTGGGAGGACAAACACTGCAGTGTCTTCAATGCAGGGCGCACAGCGCACGCTGGCTGACCGGCCTCTCCTTCCCCCCCTTCCTTTGCAAGTTTCACGATGAGGCCGACCAGGCCCTGCCCGCCTCAGCCCCGAGCACTCTGCAGATGCAGCCTGGCGGGGCTGTTACCTTCGGTCCTGTCTCCAGTCGGGAGTAGAGTAGGTAGGTGTGCAGGTCCCCGTATTTCATGAAGGGTAAGATCACCATGGGCTTGGGGATGCCCTGAGAGCTCATTTCTATACACACACCTGAAAGGGAGAAAGGAGTCTAGGTCACGAAGAGCCCTTATTGCGGGAAAGCAGGCAGGCACGGCAGGGGCCACACTGACGCCAACAGCTCCAAACAAATGAACCTCGGGTGCATGCGCAACTTTTGAGAGCCTGGGCCACACACTGAGGTCCCGCCCCCCTTACAATGCCAATCTCTGCATGCGAGCAAAGTGATCCCAATGATAGGAAGAATCCTGCTACCACCACATGCTAAAACCAGCTAGAAGGGGGGTGTTGCGGTGGAGGGGGGCAGGGAGTTAAACCCTCACCCCTACATATTTATTTATTTTTGGGTCACACCTGACGATGCGCAGGGGTCACTCCTAGCTCTGTACTCAGGAATCACCCCTGGCAGTGCTCAGGGGACCATATGGGATGCTGGGAATCAAACCCGGGTCAGCTGTATGCAAGGCAAATGCCCTACCTGCTACCTCTCTAGTCCTCACCCCTACATATTTAGAGTCAGACTCAGGAGAAACACTGTGGATCGTGGAATTCTGGGGCTCACACCACCGGCCATCTGGGAGGGGCTGGGGAAAGTTTTGCACCTTGACAAAGTGTCATTGTTCTCACCTGCCACTCAGACCAGTGGCTGAGAGGAGCAACAGTGGTTTCTTTGCTGCGATACTGAGTCCAAATATTAGCTCTCACACTTCTCAAAGTCAAAGTCTTGAAAAATTCCCAGAAGCTTTTAGCATTTATTAAGGGAAAAAATAAAGGTGGGCAGAATATTTAATTAGCTCTTGGTTTCTCTCCTCTTTGGAATGGTCTTACTGACACAGCAGCAGTCCTCTGACCTCTAGTCTTTCGGGGAGTTGGAGCTAACGGTATTACAAAGGCGCTGTTTGATTTTGTTTTCTGGCCATAACCATGCTCAGAACTTACTCCTGGTTCTGTGCTTAGGGGTCACTCCTGGTAGGGCTCAGAGGGTCTTGTTTCCTGGGTGTTAGGGACTGAACCTGGGTTGGCTATGTGGGAGGTAAGAGCCTTATCTTTTGTGCTACCTCTACTGCCACAAAAGCACATTTTTGGTTGTTACTTTGGGTACCACCCTTGGTGATGCTCTGGGCTTATTCTGGCTCTGTGCTGACACATTTCTGGCGGGGCTCAGGGGACCACACATGGTACCAGGGTTCAAACCCAAGTGGGTTGCATGCAAGACAAGCATGCTACCCCCTGCACTATCACTCCAGACCCAAAGGCATGTTCTCATGTTCTGATGATTAACTCATATCCCATTAAATTGCCAATGTAGAGCCCACCCCTCCCCCCGAAATCAGTACTTCAAAATATGTTAATAAGTTGTAAGAAAGAGCCTATGGAATGCGTTTGCTTTTGTCTCTGTACTCCATTAGCACTAGATTCATGGATAACCTTAAATCAATACACACCCGAACCAGGACCCACTCTCTTGTGTTGTCTTTGGATAACAAGGAGCCATTTTAACCACAGTCACCCGGAACTCTGCGGATGTTAAATAAGTCAGCATTCACCAGTGTCCAGGAAATGGAACCTCAACTTACTATCAGACTCAGAAAATGTACCGAGAAGTCATTAGAGAAGAATCCCCATTGCTACAAACTCCTTTTGTGGTACACAGAACATAAGCTTTGCAATGCTGGACTTTTGCTTTGGGCAGAGTGTAGGAGGTGAGCCCCATGAGCCACCAGGAGCTGCATTCATCTGACATACCGAGGAGCCGGATGACATTGGGGTGGTCGAAGTCCTTCATGCACGCGGCCTCACTGAGAAACTCCTCGATCTCTCGCTGTGAAAAATTGTTCACTAAAGAAAACGGTGGAATGTGTTAGATACAAACAACTGAATGCAGGGGAGGGGGCCCTGGGCAGCCTTCTCAGGGGTTGTCCTCAGGGATGGAGACCAGAACACACAAACCCCATCACTGGCCTTGTAGCGCACCCGCCTGTACCCAGAAAGACGGCCTCGACCGGCCATCCGGTCATCACTCACACTTCATGGTCTTCACTGCCACCTTCTGAGAGGTCCCGTCCGGCTGGTTAAGGCTTCCCTCCATTACCGACCCAAATTCTCCTGAGAAATAAAAGAGTGTCATATTGACTCTGCTCCAAGTCTCTCCTGCCACAGAGATGCTGACATGCCAATGGAACTCTGTTTTCATGTGCCCCAAGGGCTACCCATATGCCGGGCAGAGTCTGTGTCATCCATTTACACCCATGAATAAGGGGCACAGGCCACACACAAGCATGGGTGGCTAGACTAAGGTGGCATGTGTCTTTGGAGCTGATTCAAACAATATACATGAGAATACGGGAAATATTATTGATGTTCCCCAAAATACACAGTCTTGAAAACCACCCAAATTTGGGGATATTCATCCCCAAATCATTTGGACTCATGACTTATGTATTTTCATCCTTGTTCCTATGTAACATTGGAAGTACCAAAATAATAAACTTTTATCATGCTTATATAATAACTTAAAGTCACAAATATTATTTTAATAGCTAGCTAAAACTTCTTACCTTCTTACCTATACTAAAACTTCTTACCTTTTTCAGTGTATCACTGTCATCCCATTGTTCATTAATTTACTCAAGCGGGCACCAGTAACATCTCTATTCCTCCCAGCCCTGAGATTTTAGCAGCCTCTCCTTACTCATCTTTCCCAAGGATTGGAGGCTCTTTCGGGGTCAGGGGAATGAGACCTATCATTACTGTTTTTGGCATATCAAATACAAAACGGGTAGCTTGCCAGGCTCTGCCCGTGCAGGTGGGATATTCTCAGTAGCTTGTCGGGCTCTCTGAGAAGTGTATGTGTGTGTGTGTGTGTGTGTGTGTGTGTGTGTGTGTGTGTGTGTATACATATATATGTATGTGTGTGTGTATATATATATATATATATATATAACTGTCACTATCATCCCGTTGCTCATGGATTTCTCCAGTGGGCACAGTAACACACACACACATACATATATATATAATATATATATTAACTTTCTATTTCAGATTTTTATTTATTTGATTATTTTGGGGGGGGCAACACCCCGACTATGCTCAGGGGTTGCTTCTGGCTCTGCACTCAGAAATTATTCCTGGCAGTGCTTGGGAGGTCATATGGGATTATGGGATGTTGGGGATCAAACCGGGTCGGACAATCACAGCAAGAGCCTTACTCTCTGTGCTAGTGCTCCAGCCTCATGCCTCATTTTTTTTTTTTTAAAAACAAAACAGCTTACCTTCGCCGAGGATTTTCCCAAGAATTAGAAGATTCCTGTCGATCACAACATCTTCAAGTTTATTCTGAAGCTCCTCGCTGACGCCTAAACTGTGTACTAGGAAAGGAGGGACAGAGTATGGCGAAGTCATCAGTGCGCTTCCTGTCACTGAATGCAATTAAAACAAGCTTATGAAATCCTAGAAAACAGCTGAACACTTATGGCATTTTGCACTCATGGCACTTCTTAGGAAATGACCATCGTGAACCCTAACACTTAACTACGAAGATTAAAGTGAGTAGGAGGAATCCTTTGGGGCAAGATTAATTTTGAGAGGCTATAAAAACCAGACTGTATTTCTTTTGTGACTGGGCAGTCTCGGCAGTCAGCAATCAGCTTTAGGGGGGTGAGTTGGCTTTGGATGAAGATACTTCAGCCTCCTTCCAGTTTCTTTGCTTTGTTGTTGTTATTGCACTTGTGCTGATGGGAGGGTTTGTACACTCTGATTCCAGTGCACCAGAGATGGTGCATTTAGTGGCAGTGCTGGGGGACTGCTTGGAGACAGTTCTGGGAATCAAAGTTGTTGTTCTTTTCTTTTTTTTTTGTTTTTTGGGTCACACCCAGCGATGCTCAAGGGTTACTCCTGGCTCTTCGATCAGGAATTGCTCCTGGCAGTGCTCAGAGGACCATATGGGATGCTGGGAATCGAACCTGGGTCGGCTGCATGCAGGGCAAATGCCCTACCTGCTGTACTATCACTCCAGCCCCCTTGTTTTTTTTGGGGGGGGGAGGGCCTCACCTGGTGATGTTCAGGGGTTACTCTTTGCTTTGCACTCAGGAATTACTCCTGGTGGTGTTTAAGGGACCTCATGGGATGCTGGGGACCACCCTGGTCGGCCACTGTGCAAGGCAAGTGTCCTACCTGCTGTACTATCACTCTAGCCCCTCAAACTCTAAGTCTTATGTCTGCAAAGCAGGTGCTCTAAGGACTTAGCCACAGCTTCTGGACCCCTAGCAAAGGGAAACAAATTTCGTAACTGTTTAGTAAATGATTTTGATTGTGCATACTTACTGCATGGGCAAGACTTTGGAAGGGGGGGAATGTGGGCAATTAAAAAGGCCATATTTGCCTTTTGAAATGTAATTACTCAAAAGGATCAAAAGGAAGTTTCGAATGAAGAATCGTACTGATAAAGCAGACATCAGACAAATGTTCAGGGGCTGGAACGGTAGGATAGCAAGTCATGTCTTTGCCTTACACGAGTCCAGGATGGGGGGCCGGGGAGGGGGAAGGAGTGATTCCCTAGTGCACAGTCAAGGGTCCTGAGCACTGCTGGGTGTGGCCTCAAGACAAATAAGCGAAAGAAAAAAGGAAAACTTTGAAAGAATCAGAAAAGTAATTAGCAACATCGTATATCAAGTGGATTTTTATTTCACAGCAGTCTGCATCCCATCCTTCTTTTGTGGTTAACTTTTTAGTATTTTGGCAAACACTGGACAACATAAATTGAATAATATTTGCACATACTTTCTACACTGCTTCAGAAGTTATCCTTAACAGTTATCTGTTTATTCCCACCCTTGTAACTAGGAGGCTCAGCTATCTAATTTAGCAAAATTTCAAACCATAATTGTTGACACAGCACGCTGGCAAACGCTGGTCACTCAGATGCCAACAAAAGAACAGGAACTGAACTCTGGTATTAGGCCACTCGGGTTTTTTTGTTTCCTTAAATCCCTGACCTCTACCCACACCTTCTCCTACTACCCAAATTCTTTCCATGAGAGACTGGCATAATGAACCCTTATCCCAGCTACTTAATCTCAGGTTCAGATTCCCGGCAAATCTGTCAACAGGGATACACAAAAAAATTTCTCACTATCTGATTTGCTGGTTTCTGAAAGCATTTTGCATATGAAAAATATATCTATCTTTCATATCCCTTGGCTTTTGTTAGAGATCTATTTACTTGCTGCCTTTTCATTCCTCTCAACTCTATAACTCAAATCTCTTTGGCCAAAATAAAAAGAGAGAAATAATAGTCCACTTACAGGTGAGTTCAATGGCCCTTCGACAAAAGGATTTCTTTGCTACATAGTTGACAACTAATTCCGAATCCTCCTCTGCAAAGGCATTCCTGGGTGAAGAAAACAAAGATAAGGTTCCACACAGGGTTTCAGCGGGCTCATTCCACAGGGATGCTACTGACACCCTCTTAGGAAGGGGCTGTTCTTATATAATAACAACATTTTAAATAATAAACATCTTAAATAATAAAACCATTTCCTAGGGACCAGAGCCATTGTACAGTAGGCAGAGTGCTTGCCTTGTACATGGCTGACCAGGGTTTAATCCCCAGTCTCCATAGAACCCCCTGAATCCCACCAGGAGTGATCCCTGAACACAGAGCCAGGAGTAAGATCTGAGCAGAGCCATAGGTGGCCCAAAACCAAAAAATCAAAAAACCATTTCCTAGTCGAAAGAATAGGCTTCCTTCCCTCAATCTATTTTAGGCTTCCCTGATAATGTATTTTTTTTAAAAAAGCCACCAACAAACAAACCCACACTTACATCTCAGCATCTTCGAAAGCAAATAATCAGTGATTAGCACCCGATGACCAAAGTTCTAACAATCTGAGCATTAATATTAGTCATAGATTATAAACAAAGTTCAAAATTTGAGGCCAGAGTGATAGGACAGCAGGTAGGGTGCTTCCTTGCAAGTGAGTGACCTGGGTTCCATCCCTGGTACCCTCTATGGCTCTCCTAGCTCGACCTGGAGTGATCCCTGAGCACAGAGCTAGAAGTAAGCCCTGAGCACTGCTGGGTGTGGTTCAAAAACAAAAGTATAAAGTCAATCTCCATAAAGCCATACAGATACATGTTTAATTATACTATATACTACATACATGTATAAACATGCTTATTTTTATTTATTTTTTATTTTGGCTTTTTGAGCCACATCCAGCAATATTCAGGGGTTACTCCTGGCTCTGCACTCAGGAATCACTCCTGGTAGTGCTCTGGGGACCATATGGGATGCCGGGGATAGAACACGGATCAGCTGCGTGCAAGGCAATCACCCTACCTACTATACTACTACTCCAGTCTCAGTATAAACATGCTTGACACTGTCACTGTCATCCCGTTACTCATTGATTTGCTCGAGCAGGCACCAGTAACGTCTCCATCGTGAGACTTGTTGTTACTGTTTTTGGCATACAAATAAGCCACGGGTAGCTTGCCAGGCTCTGCCGTGTGGGTGGGGTACTCTCGGTAGCTTGTGGGCTCTCCAAAAGGCAGAGGAATTGAACCTAGGTCGGCTGCATGCAAGGCAAATGCTCTACTGCTGTGCTATCGCTCCAGCCCATAAACATATTTAATTGAATAAATATATACAAGGGAGAGAGACAAATCTCTTGTGCCAAAGAATTCCAAATAGTTTACTTAAACACTTAAACCTTAGTGGTGAGGGGCTGGAGAGATAGCACAGCGGGTGGGGAGTTTGCCTTGCACGCGGCCGACCCGGGTTCAAATCCCAGCATCCCATATGGTCCCCTGAGCATGGCCAGGGATAATTCCTGAGTACAGAGCCAGGAGTGACCCCTGTGCATCGCCGGGTGTGACCCAAAAAGCAAAAAAAACAAACAAACAAACAAAAAAAAAAAACCTTAGTGGTGAGAGGAACCGCAACTCCTCATGATTTACATGTGAGCTGTGTGTTGACTTGCTTCCAAAGAGTGCGGTATGCAAAGAGGAGTAAAGTTACAGCACAGACACCTAGCTAACTCAATCCGACCAAGGGTACATGCTTACTGATGAACCGAGTTAATGGTGTGAGCCCTTGGCTTGCTGCAGTGAACATGGTCCTTCAGCTCTGGCGTCTTCTTGTCATAATCCCTAACTCCAGTCTAATCATGAGCAAAACTTCAAGTTCCCCTAATGCTGAAAACTGCCAAGTTCATAAAAAAAAAATCTGGGGAACTACCATGATCAAGAGGATCTTAAGGAGACAATTCAGTGCAATGTGGTGTCCAAGACAGAATTCGGGACAGAAAAGGGCTACGAGTCAAAGACTAAGAAATCTGAATGAAGTATAGACTTCATTTAATGATCATGTAATGATACTGGTAACACCTTACACCAGAGCAAAACACTAATAGCAGGAAAATGAATGGGTTTGAGGAAAGTTGTGCTATTTTCTAAATTTTCCTGTAAATTTAAAACTTCTCTAAAAAAAATCCACTAAGTTGATTTTATCACAAACTTAAAAAAAATGTCCTAAGTGTCACTGTTGGTAGAGCCAGGGTTGAGACTCAGTGCACCACATATGCAAGGCCTATGATCTCCTGCTCCAGCCCTATTTCAAGTCTTTATACTAATTGGTGGGCTGGTATTATTAATGAGGAAGGCTAAATTATATACTTAAATTCATTTTATCTTGGGCACACAGCTTATTTTAAAAGTGAGAATACATTAACCAATTTTTAATTAAAAAAAAATAAGTGGTGGGGCTGGAGCTTTAGTACAGCAGGTAGGGCATTTGCTTTGCATGCAGGTGACCCGGGTTCAATCCACGGCATCCCAAATGAACTCTGAGTATTGCCAGGAGCAATTCCTGAGTGCAGAGTCAGGAGTAGTCCCTAAGCATTTCTGGGTGTGATGCAATAAAGCAAAATAAAAATACTTTAAAAAGCAAACAAACAAAAACCAGCAACCATGTTTGAGTAATGAAGGCCTACTGGTTTCATAAATGAGCCCCTTTGAAGGCTGACTTCATTGGTGGATGCCACAGTGGGCAAGGAAAGAAACCACTGCTCTTGGGGCATTGGACAGGGCACCTGCATAGTCCAGTGTGAGGAGCTGGGTCAGCAGGAAAAACATTATCCCTTAGTATAACAACTGCTATAGGACTGGGCAATATATATATATATATATATATATATATATATATAATTTTGGCTTTTTGGGGTACATCCGGTGATGCACAGGGGTTACTCCTGACTCTGCACTCAGGAATCACTCCTGGAGGTGCTCAGGGGACCATATGGGATGCTGGGAACCGAACCCAGGTTGGCTGTGTGCAAGGCAAACGCCCTACACACTGTGCTATTGCTCCAGCCCCCAGTGGGCAAAATATTTTCAAATGGAGAACTTACCCAAACCGTGTCTCCTGGAGTCTTTTTCTGATGGACGTAGAAATATACAGAACCAACCCAATCAAAACAAATCCACAGATGCAGCCGAGGAGGATGAGCACAGGATCCGAGTTGCTGGGAGCTGGGGTGGAAGAAGGAGCAATATCTCCCCAACCTGGGAAAAGACCCATCAGATAAAATAATTCAGCACAGCTCTTTGGGGTTCAAAGTCTGTGAGGAACATTGGTTTATAATGGGGAGAATAGAGTCAAAGGCTTGAGAACGCTGCTCTTTCCTATTCTGTAATCTTTACAAATGCAGGAAGTCCTCATGGCTGTGCAAGGTGAAACTGCAGGGTGTTATTCATAAACAGAGGGTATAGCTATTTCTGTCCTGATAAGAGTATACAAAGAATCGAAAAAGTGCTAAAATGAACATTGATAGATATACTCTAACTTAAAAACACTAGAGGAATAAATAATTTTATTTTTCTCTCTTCTGGGGGGTAGGACAATGAAAAGAAAAGTGAATGAGATTCATATTGAATATGTGTGGAGTTACGAGAAGGAACTGGCCATAGACTTGTAGATGCCTAGCTTTTTGCAGGACCAGAGAACCATATGAATGAGGAAGATGTCCCTAAAGCATGATGATGCCTCAGAACATGCTCCAGCAACATTTGGGGCTGGGGTGTGCGTTTAGGTCACTCCCAGCTGTGCTCAGGACTGACTCCTGGCTCTGTGCTCAGGGATCATTCCTAGTGGTGCTCAGGGGACCATGTGGAGTGTCGGGGATTGACCTGAGTCAGCTGCATGCAAGGCAAGTGCTTTACCCACTGTACTACCTCACCAGCCCTTCAACAACAATTTTACAGAAAGGGACTCCCAGAAATAGTTTAAAATGTTGAAAGCATAAAGGATCAAACATGAGAAGCTGATCTAAAGCTAGAAACAAGTATGATGATTCACAGAGGCACAAAAAATAGATTCCCTTTGTAGCATAAAACATATGACAAAAGACAGTTTGTTTTATTTCTATTCAAAATACAAGAGAGATAGAGAGAGGGGGATAGTGATGGGAGGGGGGAGAAAGGAGGGGCTAGGACACTTGCTTGAATTCCACCAACCTCAGTTTGATTTCCTGGCACCCCAGATGGTTCCCTGAGCATTACCAGGTCACTCTTGAACAGAGTCAAGAATAGCCCCTGAGCAACGTGGGATATAGGCAAAAAGCAAAGCCCACTCTATCCATCCCACCGATTCCCCTTGGTGTCGCCTGGACAGTTGCGTCCTGCCAGCTAGGAAGGAGCCTCTCACCGTGCACAGGGATGAAGAGCTTCACTGGCTTGCTGAAAGGTCCGACGCCCCCTTTGGTGACAGCTGCAATCCTCACGGTGCACGTGGCATTGTGGAACTCGATGGGGATCTGGGCATGGCTGTCATTCTGGCTGACTTCTTCAGAGAACTCTTGCTGGGAACAGAGAACAACGAAGGGGAGTGAAAAAGGGAGGTGCCAAGGGAAGACAGGCTGTGTGTCACGGGGTCTTCTGAGGGATGCAGCTCTAGCCACACCCCAGGGACAGGACCACTATTTTCACACTTCCTCACTTTGATCACAAAAACAGACCCCAAAGTGAGCAGCAGCCGCTCTGGGGGGCTGTGGCCAACGGGGCTGGCAAGGGTACAGCCTTGAGCGTGACCCGTGCAGGAGCTTCTGGGAGAGCGAGCATTCTGCAGGTGCATCTGGAGGGTGAAAGACTGGATCCTTCGGACCACACTCACACGGCTCAGAGCCACACTGTGCAGTGGCTAACCGGTTACCTGCCAGCTTTCTTGAAAGAGTGAGTGGGTGCCTGGTCCTTGAAATGATAAAACTGTAACTAAATTCTAATTTGAGACAGGCACTGGAGCTCTTTTCTTCTTTCTTTCTTTTGCAACATGAAATAAAGCACAATGTACTCAATTTCCGAAACACTGATTTCACCTTTTAAAATGAATCATTAGAACATAGTGAGCACCTTATGAGAATGGCTACAATCGGAGACCAACAGCAGGTGCTGGGGAAGAAAGGGGAAGAGGGAGCCCTGGGTACTCCTGGTAGGAGTGTCAAGGGGGCAAACACTACAGAAAACAGCACGGAAAGTCCTCAGCAATTAGGAGCAAAACTACTGGGAACCAATTCAAGTTCCGGGTGTTTGTCTAGAGAACATGAAAACATTAATGTGAAGAGACATGCACCTCTCATTCATCAGGGTCCAAGAGCTGAAAACAACCCAAGTGTTCATTGACAGGACGAAGAAGAGGTGGTGTATAAACACAGTGGAATACAGCTCAGTTGGCTTCTCTCCCTCTCTCTCTCTCTCTCTCTCTCTCTCTCTCTCTCTCTCTCCACATACACACATCTATGAGGACTGGTGGGTCTAGAGTGGAGTGTTTGATATAGTTTAGGCGGTGCTTTAGATTGAAGAATATCTGAGCCTATACAAAGTTATAAATCCATCTTACTGCTATTCTGATTAGAAAAACCACTTTTTAAATAGGAAAAATAAGGGTTTTGTTTTTTGTTTATTTAGGGTTTTTTTTTTTTTGGCTTTTTGGGTCACATCTGGGGATGCTCAGGACTGACTTCTGGCTCTGCACTCAGGAATCACTCCTGGCGCGGTTCAGGGGACCAGATGGTATTCTGGGAATCGAATCCAGGTCAGCCGCGTGCAAGGCAAATACCCTACCCGCTGTGCTATCACTCCAGCCCCAAAATAAGGGTTTTTGACAAAAAGAACTAGCTATATCACCGTTTTGCCTTAGTCTCCAAGCTTTGACTCTAATGATATTTTTGGGTACAGGGAACCAACGGTGTTTTTGAGGCTGGTTTTTTAAATGCACTAGAGCAGGATGGCGGAGGCTGACACAGAGCCTGAGGTATGTGTCTTTCTCTCTGAATGCTGTATGTTAGATTTCAGAGAGAGAAAATTCAGAGAGAGAAACCCCAGGCAGGGGTGCAATCCCCACAGACAGACAGCCAGGGGTGCGATCCCCATAGCCAGTCAGGCGGGTGTGTGATCCCCACACCCACCCAGGTGTGTGACCCCAACATCCATTCAGGTGTGTATGAGCACCACAACCAAAGGTGCAAGCCCCAGCAAGCGCCCTAACTAAAGCTGAGACCCCCAGGGCAAACACCCCAACACAAATAAAGATATGGGAGCATCAGAGTCACATGTGTAAGCCCAGTGAGCACCACACTAACGTGTGGGACCTTCACCAATCACGTGTGCAAGTACCTCAACCAGAGGGTGTGACCCTCAGTAACCACCCAACCAAGTGTGTGAGCACCACAGATAAGTGTGTGTGTGTCCCTGGCCATCACAATGAGCGATGGCAACAAAGGGAAGAGACAAAACAATAATAAAGGAGAAAATGTTGCAGATGACCACAGAGTGAATCTCAGGTGTCACTTAGTTTGAAGATGACATCCTAATTATAGGATAACAAAGAACGCAGTGGAGCCAGAGCAATAGGTCAGTGGACGGGGCATTTACCTTGCACGCGGCTGACCCAAGTTTGACCCCCTTTCGCCATACAGTCCTCTGAGCCCACCAGGAGCACAGAGCCAGGAGTAAACCCTGGACCCCACCAGGTGTGGCCCAAAAAGAATAAAACAAAAACTAAAACAAATGAACACAAACATTGAAAACTAAGCTTTCAGGATTGCTTGCCATGATCCACTCTTGACCACTTCTCCACAAATTCTGAAATGACGCACAAAACACCACCCTGAGTAAAGTAATGAGTGGGAATATCTTTCAAAGCCATGAACCTTGCATAAAAAAAGACATAGCTGCAGGAGTAGTTGCCTAAAAATGAATATGAACCGACAGTTTTGAGAGGTGAAGTTGCATCTTCTGCTTCACCCTCCCCCCAAAAGAAGTGAGGCCCTGTGCCACGTGAGTGCGTGTGCTGCCTGTGGTGCCCGGGTGTGTGGTATACACAGAGATCCATCCCAGATGCATCCTGGGGCTCTCTCTCTCTCCGCCCTGGAAAAGCCCACATTCTTTTTTTTTTTTAGAATTTTTTTTTTCTTCTTGCTTTTTGGGTCACACCTGGCATTGCACGGGGGTTACTCCTGGCTTTGCACCAGGAATTACTCCTGGAGGTGATCAGGGGACCATATGGGATGCTGGGAATCGAACCCGGGTCGGCCGCGTGCAAGGCAAACGCCCTACCTGCTGTGCTATCACTCCAGCCCCAAGCCCGTATTCTTTTTGAGTGCATTACTCCCCCCTCCTCAAAACTTTCAAATTAAACCTGTTATACTGGGGGCTGGATTCCCAGCATCCCATATGGTCCCCTGAGCACCGCCAGTAGTTCTTCCTGAGTGTGTGAGCCAGGAGTGATCCCTGTGCATCGCCGGGTGTGACCCAAAAAGCAAAAAACAAAAACAAACAAACAAAAAAACCAAACCTGTTATACTTCACACACTCAGGGCACTAAGTTTGATTTGTGGCACTGCATGGCCCAGATGGCCACCAGATGTGGCCGAGTGGCACCCCTGGCACCAATAACTGCTGGCAGCACTGCATCACTGTATCACCATGGGCCTCAGGTCTCTGGGCACTGCTGGGAGTGTCCCTATTGATAAAAGGGAGGAGGGAGAAAAAATGGAAGGAGGGAGGGAAGGAAGGAGGGAGGAAAAAGGGTAGGAAGGAAAAAGAGGGAATGAAAGGAAGGAAGGAAAGAAGGGAGGGAGGAAGGAAAGATAAGGAGGAAGGAAGGAGAGAAGGAAATGGAAAGATGGAAAGTTGCTGGTGGTACACACTGTCTTGTCATAGAAGAAAGAGGCAAGAACAGAGGCTGGATCCTAAATACATTTAATGAATAAATAAACGAAAGGATGAGCGAGCGACTGGAGAAAGCCCCAAAGATAGAATTTAAGAACTGTTCAGTGAACTCTGATTTTTTTTACATTTGTTTTGGTTTTGGTGTCACACCCCGAGTTGCTGGGGCTCACTCCTGGTGGGGTGACAGAGCCTCGGTTGGCCTATGCCCTGGCTGCTGTCCTCTTCTTCTAGGCCCTGATTTGATTTTTACAAAACTCTCTTTACATCCCAGTGAAAGGCTCTTTTCCCGACTTAATGCCAGGTGTTTTTACACGAAAATAAATATTTCTGCAACAATCTTAACACATTGAACACCAGCACGACCCACAAATGGCTCACACTTGAATGCGGCTTACTTGACACAGGTGGTGCCACTTTTTAATCACAAATGTAGGGAGCCAAGTGCAGGCCCTGAGCCTCTGACTCACCTGCGTCTCTGTGCTCTGCCACAGGTGCGAGATCCGGTAGCCCTGCAGGGCCCCTTCCTGCCGCTTCATCGGAGGCCTGACCCAGCTCACGTTCACCTTATGGCTGTAAACATTGAGAGACACGGTGACATTCGAAGGTGCTGCCGACGGGGCTACGAAGGAAAAGGGAGAGAGTGAAGAAGCCCAAAGAGAAGCACAGAGACATTCATTCCTGGGACGTGGGGCTTTGGGCATCCTCGGAAAAGCACTCAGATGAGACGGGTCTCAAGTGGAGTCTCACCCTCATTTCAGGTAAGGACCTCACGTACTGTGTTGAGGAAAACAGCGGATGGCAGTGGGTGGCCCAGGAAGATTCTTGCTAAGCAAGCCAAGAAACAGGGTTCTCCAGAGAAAGTGGGGGAAGTGGGTTGACAAGTGGAGCACTCCTGTGTCATTTGAGACATACAAGATGGGGAACCCAGCTGAGTTCAGAAAGGGGCCACATTTTATAGTCCAGAGACAGTGATGGGTGATGGGACAGAGCTGACCAATCAATCAACTAAAACATCTGTGAGATGGATTAGTAGTAGTGGTAGTATAGTATATGGAAGGTAGTGGTAGTAGTATAGTAGTTGTAATACAGCAGTATAGTAGTAGTATAGTAATGTAAAGTAGTAGTATTGTATGACAGTATATAGTGTAGACAGTATGTAGCGTAGCATAGCATAGCATCACTGTATCACTGTCACCCCGTTGTTCATCGATTTACTCGAGCAGGCACCAGTAACGTCTCTATTCCTCCCAGCCCTGAGATTTTAGCAGCCTGTCCTTACTTGTCTTTCCCAAGGATTGGAGGCTCTTTCGGAGTCAGGGGAATGAGACCTATCATTACTGCTTTTGGCATAATTGAATATGCCAAGGGGAGCTTGCCAGGGAGCTTGCCAGGCTCTGCCTTGTGGGCAGGATACTCTCAGTAGCTTGCCAAGCTCTCCTATATATATATGTATATATATACATACATATATATATGATCATAGAGGAAAATAGCATAGCATAGTACAGTACAGTGCAGGAGTAGAGCAGCAGAAGCAACGTAGTAGTTTCACAATGCCTGGGATTGAGCTCAGGGTCCCACAAACACAAGGCAGGTGCTCTACTGCTGAGTCACATCCCCATCGGCATGTCATTGAGTATCAGAGGGGCAAATGTTTTCTTTGTGTTTTGTTTTGTTTCTGACTCACATCCAGCAGTGCTGGGGGAGTTAGGAGCTCTCCCTGCCTAGTTCTTGAAGGTTGCTCCACAAAGGGCTCAGGGGTCCCTGCTGTGCTGGGGACTGAATAAGGGCTTCTACAGGCAAAGCACAATGAGCCCCCTGCCTGGCCCAGGAAGGTCAAATGTCAATGACTGGGCTAGATGTCAAAATGGAGAATTGAGCATGGGGTTTTCTCTCTAGTTGATCAATTTTCACATACCTGTTTATATGCCTATGCCAAGATCTGTTTTTCTCACAAACATAAAGATAAAATTTATTTTGCAAAAAACGTTTATGTACAGGAATGTATAAATGATTTGGGAACAGGTCAGGGTTACTTATTACTATATATATATATATATATATATATATATATATTTTGCTTTTTGGGTCACACCTGGTGATGCACAGGGGTTACTCCTGGCTCTGCACTCAGGAATTACCCCTGGCCGTGCTCAGGGGACCATATGGGATGCTGGGATTTGAACCCGGGTCGGCCGCGTGCAAGGCAAACGCCCTACCCGCTGTGCTATCTCTCCAGCCCCCTATATTCTTTATTGTGAGGGAGAAACAGGACTATAATCTATTAAAAATGAAAATAATATGCTTCTGATCAAGTATTTTTTAAAGTAATCTAGAAAAAATTTTATGCAGTAAGGTTCTATTAATTAAAGCCTAAGTGACAAAAATTAATAAATCTAATGTGTGGTCAATAATTGTAATGAAATAAAACCTGATACACTTTCCAATGGGATACTGACTACCAGGCCAGTGAAAAGAATAAAGTGGGGCTAGAGGGTCAGATAAATAGTACTTCGGGTAGGGTGCTTGCCTTGCATTGGGCTTTCCGGGTTAAATCCCAAGCACCACATATGGTCCCCTGAGAACCAGAGTGATCTCTGAGCACAGAACCAGGCGTAACCCCTGAGCACTACCAGGTATGACCCCCAAACAAACCAAAAACAAACACAAAAAAAGAATGAGGTGCATCATTGCATGACCATGAAAAAGTATCTAATGGGAAAAAAAGAAATTGCAAAAAGATATGTATCAAAGGACCATTTCATAAACTAAAAAATTAAGTATTTTATATATAAAACACATAGCAATAATATATATACTCTATGCTGTGTTTGGGAAAGAGTAAATTTTATATTTCTGATATATCTGAAGGGGAGGTAAAGGGATAATATAACTTTATCTCTGATGATTCTACAAATTAACATAATGAGAACAACAAATTTTAGTGAGACATGTCATACAGTAATAGTCACATACTTTATGCCTATGAGTCACAGACTTTCAAATCTGCTATAGAATTTACTGATAAACAGGGTCTGCTCACCATGGCTTTCTGTCTACTCCTGCTTAAAACCCCTTGGCCACAGTAGTAGTTTCTTAACTGTATGAATCTATAATGTAAAGAGGAGGCAACAGTGAAAGAGAAACTTCAACATAAAAAGTTGAAAAAGAGATAAGGACAGTACAATTAATTCCACAAGCCAATTCTCCCCGCAGAACCATGGAGAGGTCAGAGACTGTGGGCTGAGGCGCCAAAGATGAAGATGAAGATGGAGGAGAGACTGGTCTCTCCAGTTTGAGCAGGAAGCAGTCAGCAAGATGAGTCCAGCCAATTCCCAAACATCAGACAGGTCTTCCCTCAGATTCCCACTCTCTGTCCTGAAAGACAGTGGACATGGGACATCCAAAGAACCAGAGGCAACTCTGGTGAAGTTGTCCACTGGAGAGAGAGGAGACTCCCTACGAGCCCCTGGAATGTTAGCATAATAAAAGTTAAAATAAATGCAACCAAATTAATTAAAGCAATCATTAATACTAGGGGAAATCAACATTAGAGGTATCACTGGGCTGTCTTTTACTCTTATTTGGATTTACTTTATTTGTAAAGTTAGTGTTCTGCTCTGAATGAAGTGTCGCAGTGTTTAAAGAGAATATAGTGATCAGAGCTCCGCTGAGATGCGACCTGGGTGGCCGGCCACACGTTTGTGCGGCCACTCTGATGCTGATCGACCATGATCTGGAGGCCAGCTAGACTACTTTTGGTACCAGCAGCTGCTTGCAGCAATGTCTCAAGACTGTGAACTAAGCCATAGCTCCATGCTGCCCCAGGAAGGGAAATGATGCAATTTCTAACATAAATCTCTGGACTTAGTTACTAAAATACGAAAATACAGAACTCCCAAACCAAGACTTCATATCTCTTCATTCTCAGCAATGGAAAACTAATTACCAAATGCTTCCTTGTCAGCAGAGCTGTTTTTTGTGGGGGAAACTCCAACAACAATAGTGAGTTTGGTGTTGAAATATGGAATGTAAGCAAGGCAAAGAGAAAGTGAAGTGAAATTTATCAGCTACGCAGGCAGGGGCAGGAGGATGGGGGATGGGCGGGGGGTGGGAAGTATACTGGGAGTTTTGGTGGTGGAATATGTGCACTGGTGAAGGGACAGGTGTTCAAGCATTGTATAACTGAGATGTAAGCCTGAAAGCTTTGTAATTTTCCACATGGTGATTCAATAAAATAAATAAATAAATAAAAATAAATAAATATATAAATAAAAATAAAGAGAATATAGTGATCAGAGTGCCTGCTTTGCAGGGCCGTCTCTGAGGATCGAGTGAATTGTGCAGGTGAAGCCTTGAATTTGATTCACTCCGTAACTGCCAGCCATGTTCATCTTCATTAGTTTTCTCCAGTTTGCTGCTCTCAGTAAAAGTTTTTACATTGCTGGTTTAATTTAAAATAATGTGACAAGCAAATGTGCTGTGACTAATATCTTCTTAATCAATGAAAATATATAAGTTCTGTCTGCAAACCCTTTGTAAGTACGGCAGGAAGTGCATTCTTTCCTATTTTCACTGGCGACGCAGTACAGTTTTCTCCCCAGGGTCCCCAGGATTGGACAGGAGCTGAGAAAGACGGCCTTGCAAGCAGGGGGCCGTGAATTGGATCCCCAGTGTTGGCAGATGTGCTGAGCACACTCGGGGTGACTCTGTTGTCTGTGACCCCTGGCACTACAAGCACACTCGCCAGGTGCATGTGAGCACCACTGCTAAAGGGTGCGAGCCTCTGAGCACCACTTAAAAAATATATTGGAACACAGTGTCCAACAAGTGTGGCCCTGGCAAGAAGCTGTGTGAGCACCGCAAGCAAGCCATAAACTCCCGATCAGGCTCTGGAGAACGCCTTGCTTCTTCATCTTCCACCAGGGCGATTATTTACCCCGAAGCCCAGCGGTTACCTCCTTCGGTGGTGCTGGCCAGGATCCCAGCGCTCCGTGCTGACCAGCCGATGTCATTCATGCAGGACACATCGATGGTGTAGTTAGCCAGAGCCTGCAGCTGCTCGACTTGGTACAGCTGTGGCCAGGCTGAGGTGTTGAAAATCCTGACGGAGCCGTTACTCAGCGGATCTGCATCCGTGACCTGTGTGAAGAGAGAAGGTGGGGCACCCTGAGGAGGAGGTGGGCGCCTGGCCTTTTCTCTGCCGAGGGGAAATACCTACTTCCGTCAGTCCCACTCATGGCTACACACATTCCTGTGTTACTCACGCAATGGCCAAAGACCTGAGGGAAATGACTAAAATGAGCTTTCTCGCAGTGGCAGAAAACACAGTGACGAGTTGGCATTTAATATTATAGTTAGAGGACTGAGGAGAGGGCTCAAAGAACTGGGGGCAGGCTTTGCCTTAATTCCCAGCACCGCGTGGTCCCCTAAGCACTGCCAGGGATGGTTCCAAAGCCCCAAAAATAATAGTCACAATATAGAGTAAATAGCCACCCCCCACCTCTCTCATGGTTGCCTCAATTCCCCACTTCTTTCAGCTATTATACTAAATATGCTACAAAATCTATAAATGCCATGGGTGGTGGCGGCCAGCCTAAAGATTTACTATTGGTCTCCAAAGAAAACGTTGATCAATGCCTGCTTTAGAAGGCACGCTTGCTTTAAGAAATGAGCATGTAATGAGGTAACTTGGGGAACTCTGTTCTTGGCTAATATCAGCTTTTTCCTTTATTTTTACCTCCCTCCTACACTGCAATATAGACTAAACTTCAAAAGCACACCCGGATGTCAATTTTCTGGCATTTAGGGGAACTGGGGAGCTACAGGAAAGAGTATTTGCATCTCACTAAACAAAGTTTGTGTGAAATCTCTTTTAAACACATCAGCTCTTTGCTCTGAGTTCTCATTCCATCAGACCTGGCACATCTCCTCTTCAGACTCCCCCTCAGATGACCTACGACAGTTAAGGCAAGGGAGTCCCCACATCAAAACTCCCATCCAGTGTGTCCCCTTCTTCCTTAAGTGTGGAGAGGGAAGCATTTTATTTATTATTATTTTTTAAACAACACATTCCCCCTAATTCCTACTATGCTAAGACATTTTTAATCTCTCATAAACATAAGAAGACAGAAGTGTGTCAGATCAAACTGAAACTATCAAAACCATGTGGGAAAACAATCGAAACCCTCCATGCAAAGGTACTAAGATAATAATAGGATATCACAATCATGGGGTTTGGGGACAACCTCGTATCATCTCAGGCAGGGTGTCTAAAACTGAGGACCAGGGGCCACAAATAAGCATTTCAGAATTTCAAATCCCCAGAGGATACCGTGGCCCCTGCAGCCCATGACTCAGAGCTCGCTGACCGCACTGGGGTCAACATCATTGGCACAGTGACCAGCAGAGGAGAAGCGTGGAGCTGAGCACTTATCTAGGGGGCGGGGGGGTGTTGTTTGGCAAAAAAGCCCTTTTTGTTTCTTTAGAGCTGCACCTACTTCCTGGTGACCCACGGCTGAAACTTAGGCTAAGGAAACCTTTGCCACCCCCTCCCCACCCCCCGTTTCCGGAGCAAGTGTGGGGCATTTCCAGCCCCTGGTTGCTCTTTGAAAAAGCTTATTCTTGGAAGAAGGTGGGGTTCTAAAAACAGTGTCCTGGGGTTCTAAAAACAGTTTTCAGTGGCTCCTGGGGAAAAAGAAGGCATGCAGTGGCAAGAAGTACGTGGGAGTGTCAAATATAGAAAGGGTGCAGGAGTCCAAAAATGGGTGAAGGAAGGAACTCCAAGTCAGGAGCAGAGGAAGTGAAAGGGTGTGCCCTGCCAGCTCGTGGACGGAGTCTTGTCCAAAATGTTCATCTGTTACCAAGTCAGCGTTTCAATATTGAAAGCCTTCCTTGGTCCCTTCAGAAGTGGAGGGTGCAATGTGTTGTCTGTTCACCTGCAGGATACAGAGCACAATGACCAAAGGAATAAGCCCCATGCCCTGCTGAATTTGCTACTTCCTGTCACTGTCACTGTCATCCTGTTGCTCATTGATTTTCTTGGGCGGGCACCAGTAATGTCTCCATTGTGAGACTTTTTGTTACTGTTTTTGCCATATCGAATATGCCATGGGTAGCTTGCTGGGCTCTTCAAGAGGGGCAGAGGAATTGAACCCAGGTTGGCCGCATGCTAGGCAAACGCCCTACCCGCTGTGCTATTGCTCCAGCCCACTGCTACTTCCTAGAAATAACAAATGAATATCCATGCAGAGTTGTCACTCATGCCCACAGACTTGTAAAAACTGCATGCTGGTCCTGGAATATAGCAGCCAGGAGTGGTTTCTCAGGTGTGCCACCCAATGCCAGGGTAAAGAGAAGGACAGGTGACAAAGATGAGTGTCTGAGCCAGAAGTGGCCCTCTGTCATGTGACAGGCATTTCCAGACCTTGCAATGCCCCTCCTCACTCTCACCTCAACCTCACATCTACCCTAAACGTTCTTTTTTTTTCTTTTTGGGTCCTACCCGGCGATGCACAGGGGTCACTCCTGGCTTTGCACTCGGGAATTACTCCTGGCAGTGCTCGGGGGACCATATGGGATGCTGGGATTCGAACCCGAGTCGGCCGTGTGCAAGGCAAACACCCTACCTGCTGTGCTATTGCTCCAGCCCCCTACCCCAAACATTCTTTTTTTTTTTTTGCTTTTGGGGTCACACCTGGCGATGCACAGGGGTTACTCCTGGCTCTGCACTCAGGAATCACCCCTGGCGGTGCTCAGGGGACCATATGGGATGCTGGGAATTGAACCCAGGTCAGCATCGTGCAAGGCAAACACCCTACACGCTGTGCTATTTCTCCAGCCCCACCCCAAACATTCTTAACTGAGGTGTTCTTAGCTGGGAGCAGCATCTTCTTCAGTGCCCCCCAAGGTAGAAGCAGCCTCATGTCTTCTTGGGCTTTTCAAACCGCTCAGAAGCCTGGAAGCGAGTTTTAAAAGGGATGTTCCTCGAGTGACTTATGTACCTTTATAGGGGCAGTTGTGTTTGTACACAGGAAATGTGCCCTGGGAACTCTCAGCAACAAAGCCCTGAAGTGCATGAAGCAAAAATGGATAGAACTGAAGGGAGAAATACAGGCCTCCAAAATAATAGTGGAACTGAGCTTTCCAGGGAGGGGCGTAGGAGGGGGGTTGGGAGGGGACCCTGAGACAATGGTGGAGGGAAGTGGACACTCTGGCGGAGGGTGTGGTGCTAGAATGCCGTGTGCCTGTGCGTGAAACCCAATTGTGAACAAACAATACTGTAAATCACAGTGCTTCAAATTTAAAAAATAAAATATTTAAAAAAAATAATCAAGGAACTGGAGAGACCCTGCAATGAGCTAAGCATAGGCTTGACTGGAGGAAGGTCTGGGCTGAATCCCTGGCACTGCCTGGTCCCCTGAGCACTGCCCAGAGTGACCCCCAAGCACTGAGCCAGGAGTAATGTGTAATCACCATGAGGAGTGGCCCCCAAACCAAAATAATAATAATAATATTTGATGAACCAAGAGATAGTACAGGGATGAAGGCATTTTCCTGGCATATAGTTGATCACCAGGAATGATCCCTGAGCCAGGATCTGGTAACTGATCATAGCCAGGTATGACCCCAAAAAAGAAAAGAAAAAAATAGAGTGAATGATAACTGTAGTTAAGACCTCAGTTTCTCACTTTTACTATTAATACATTATTGTTGTTGTTATTATTATTATTATTATTGGGCTTGAGCGATAGCACAGTGGTAGGGCTTTGCTATGCATGCGGGTGACCCGGGTTCAATTCCTCCAGCCCTCTAGGACAGCCCAGCAAGCTGCCGAGAGTATCTTGCCTGCAAGGCAGAGCCTGGCTACCTGTGGCATATTCAATATGCCAAAAACGGTAACAATAAGTCTCACAATGGAGACATTACTGGTGCCCGCTCGAGCAAATTGATGAGCAATGGGATGACAGTGACAGTGATTATTATTATTATTATTATTATTATTATTATTATTATTATTACTGTCTTTGTCTTTTGGGGGGCCATGCCTGATGATATTCAGGGCTTACTCCTGGCTCTGTACTCAGGGATCATCCCTGGTGGGGCTCAGGAGGCCATATGGGGTACCAGGGATCCACCCTGGTTGACCATGTGTCAGTAAGAGTACTGCTCCCTGTACTCCTCCTGGCAGAAGATCAACAAGAAATAGACGATGTGAGAGCAAAGCTAAAGACCAGCCAGAATAATTCTGGCTGTGCAGCGTCAAGTGCACAGGGAACATTTTCTAGGAAAGAACACCAGCTAGAGCAGAAGACAGGCCTTACCAAGTGTGGTAGAATGAGGCTGGAGAGAAAGCACAGGGTTAAGGTACATGTCTTACACGCAGCTGATGCTGTCAGCTCCCCTTGAGTCCCACAAGGGGAGCATCACCATGTTCTTGAGACCTTGCACTGAACAGACCCCTTGATTGGCTGAGAATAGCTTGGAAAGAAAGAGAGGGACAGACATAGAAGGACCGCACTCATTTGTAGAGTAACATCTACATGAGGCTGACACCCAAGGACAGTAGATACAAGGGCCAGGGGATTGCCCCATGGCTGGAAGACTGCTTCATGAGTGGAGGGGAGAAGGATGGAATAGAGAAGGGATCACTAAGAAAATGATGACTAGAGGAACCAGTTGGGATAGGAGATGTGTGCCGAAAGTAGATGATGGAACAAACATGATGACCTCTCAGTGTCTGTGTTGCAATCCATAATGCCCAAAAGTAGAGAGAATATGGGGAATATTGTCTGCCATGGAGGCAGGGGGAGGGTGGTAAAGGGGGGGTATACCTGGGATATTGGTAGTAGGGAATGTGCACTGGTGGAGGGATGGGTGTTTGATCATTATGTGATTGTACCCAAACATGAAAGCTTGTAACTATCTCATGGTGATTCAATTAAAATTTTTAAAAAAAGAATAGCTTAGGAGCATCACCCTACACCCCACCACCAATTTTAAAGGCTACATGGAAACCATACCCAGCATATTCTCTAAACAAATGGAATAGTATCAGACAACAGAAGACAATCTAACTATGTGAAAATATAGCAACATACTCATAAAAATAGAATACATATAAAAGTCACAAGAAAATAATGAAAAACTTAAGAGTAATGGTAGGAAAATCCAAATACCAAATCTATGGGATGTAGTTAAAGCAGTGTTCAGAAGAAACTGGATAACATAAATGTCTATATTTGATAGGGAAAAATTTCAAATCAATTTTCTAACTTTGATGTAAAAAATATAAAAATCCAACTCAAATTAAACAGAAGAAAGAAAATAAAGATTAGGGCAGGAATGAAAGAAAGAGTGAATAGGAAAAGAATAGAAAAAAATCATAAAATCCAACTTTAGTTCTTCAAAATCATTAATAAACAAATCTTCAGTTTGACTGATAGAAGAAATTAGCAAGGAAGATACAAATTATTATTATTTTTTTTCTTTTTGGGTCACACCCAGAGATTATCAGGGATTACTCCTGGTTCATGCACTCAGGAGTTACTCCTGGCAGTGCTCAGGGACCATATGGGATGCTGGGAATCGAACCCAGGTCAGCCGCGTGCAAGGCAAATGCCCTACTCTCTGTGCTATTGCTCCAGCCCTGATATTAATTATTAAAATCAAGAAAGGAAGAGGACATTACTGTGGAGTTCATGCCCAATTCAATCAGCTCAATCAATGGCTGAATTAATAGCAGTACTCCTACATTAAAAAAAAAAAGAGAGAGACAGGACATTACTACTAATTTAAAAAAAAAAGAGTATAATAGAGTATAATGACCAATTATATGCCAGAAATTAGATACCAAGAAGAAAAGAACCCATTCCTAGATAGAAATATAAAAATTACTAAAACCTATATAAGAAGAAACAGAAAAACTGAATAGACTTACACCTACAAGAAATATTGAGTAATGTATTCCAAAATAGTTACATCAAGAAAAGCTCAGGGGTAGAGGGCTTTATGGGTGACTTCTAATAAACAACTTCCAAAAGTCTTTCACAAACTCTTCCAAGAAGCAGAAGAGGAAGGAGCACTTCCCAGTTCAGTTCTATATGCCAGTATGAATCTGACACACAGACCAGAAAGAGCTAACACAGGGAAACAACTGAGCCCCATTCCTTACCAACATGACCTTCTTAGGGAGTGGCGATGCTGGTGCAACTCTGTGAATCTACCGCAAACACCAACCAGCACACTTCCAAAGAGTGAAGACGGTGGCATGAGAAACAGATCTCAACAAGCTCCTAAAACAAGCACTTTCCCCAGAAATTTGTAGACAGAATAAGAATTCCTCATACTTAGCAGTACTTGGAAGGTTTGCAAATGAAGTTGGACAAGAATTAAGCAAGGCTAGGGGTGGCAGGGGGAGGACAGAGGCTATTTTGGGGATGACCCATGTTTTCACTCCTCAAAGAAGGAACAGCTGTCAGACAAGAGTGGGAGGCAAGAAGTCCAGAAAGGCTAATACGTAGAATATTAAAAAAAAAAAACACCACCGACTATGAGTACATGAAATTGGAGGAAAGTCACTTCTTTCAGTTGGGCTGGCAGGACTGGCCTGATCAAATGAAAATGTTTTCAACTAACAAGACCAGATGTTCATGAGGCTAAAAAACAATTTCTGACATCAATGTCAGAAATACAAATCAGTGATACAAAAATGTCAGTGATACAAAAAGTACAACGCAGAATATCGTCATGTCTTCAGCCAATGGTCCACATTTTCAACAACCTCTCCAGCATGTAAGGGTTCTCGTGAGACAGGAGTGAAGGGTCTGAAGCCCTCTGTTGGGCAGGAGAGACTCCAGAACTTGAATCCCTCCTACCTACCTCTCACTAGCTACGTGAGTGCCTACATGTTAATTCTAGAAGAGGTCTGCACTGTGCCAGGACCCTTGTAACGGGAGGTGTAACGACACTCCACCTCTACTCCCATAAGATAAACAAACAGCAAGGTCTACATCTGGGCAAAATGCAGTCTTAGGATGGAAACTGTTATTTTAATTAACTAATTCATTAATTTTTTTTTTGGCGGGGGGGAGTTGGGCCACATTCGGCGGTGCTCAGGGCTTACTTGTGGCTCTGTGCTAAGTGATTCTCCTGACAGGGCTCAGGGGACAATATGGGTTGCTGGGGATTGAACTGGGTCAGCTGCATGCAAGGCTAATGATCTATCTGTTATCTGATCTCTTGCAGCCTTATTTTGTTTTGATTTTCATTTGGGTCTTCCCAAGTGGTACTCGGGAGGCCACAGCCCCCTCTTGGTTCAATGTGAAGCCCCCAGGATATGGTGCTGCTCAGGCCCGACAGTGCTGGGGAGGACCTGGGCCACCCAGAGATGACTGCGGGCGGGGGAGCCCACAATGCTCAAGGGATCTTGTGGTGAGGAGATTGAACAGGGGCTTGGCCAAAGACAGGCATCTTAACTCCTGGTTCTATCTCTCCGAGCTTGTGACCTGCAGCTTTCCCTGGGAGCCACGGGATATGGGGGTCCTTTCAGTGTGAAGGATGGCCTAGCTCGTGACTGTTTGTCCTTCCTGACCACTAGCCTTAGGGGAGACCAGCTGAGGACCACTGGGAAGCCCCAACTCCTGGCCACAAGCCAGTCCTAATTTGTTTTTTTTTTTCTTGGGTCACACTCAGGGGTTACTCCTGACTCTGCACTCAGGAATTACTCCTGGCAGTGCTTGGGGGACCATATGGGATGCCGGGGATCGAACCTGGGTCGGCTGCATGCAAGGCAAACGCCCTACCCGCTGTGCTATCGCTCCGGCCCCCCAAGCCAGTCCTAATTTGGAGATATGTTTTTGTACCTTAACTATGTATACCCCGGCTTGCACTCTCATTCCGTTTTCCCTTGCACATGCCTCTCTCTCTGCTCGCTTTTTCCACTCTAGAGAAGACTGTGTTCTCTCGAACACACATTCCTTTCTTTCTCTCCCCTCATGCCTTCCTAAGTAAATTTCATTCAATAATGATGATCTTGCATCCCTTAAAAAAAAAAGAGAGAATGTTCCTGGCCTCATGATATTCTACCTGGGATGCAGTTTTCTCTTTTCATTGGGTCCTGCACAAAAAGGAAGCAGAATCCAGAGGGCACGAGCTACAACAGGACACAGGCTGAGCAGCTACCGAGCAGGAAGCAGGTCAGTGGAGTGTGAGTGGAGATGCTGAATGCCTTCAGCATCCATCCTCCGGGGCCGAGTAAAGGCAGGGAGGTCCCCAGAGCGCCCCCTCCAGCCCGAGACTTACCTGGATGCTGCAGTTCTTAAGCGGGGAGAAGCCATCAAAGCCCGGGACCCAGGAGATCAGGATGCTGTGTGCAGTGCTGTTGCAGACACTGACTTCACTTGGCGGGGAGGGAATTGCTGTGTAAACGACAAAGACACACAAGCGTGGTTATAAGCCACAGGAGGCCACAGTGACCCAGCCAACACTTGCATAGCAAGTTCGTTTCCTAACCTGAAGAGTGGGGAAAATAAATACACATTTGGAAGAGAAGCGTCTGGAGGAGAAGCAGAGGGGGACAGCATTAGCCGGCCGTGCACGAGTGAGCCTGGGAAGCCGGAGAGGCTGGCCCTCCTTGGCGCCCTGCAAGCTGTGTGCCGTTCAGGCGACAGTGCTGGGCGCTGATGCTCCAGATAGAGGCAGGGGCCCTGCCTTGGTGCTGAATGGGCAGGGACCATAAAAATCTGGGAGCCAGGGCATCCTGTGCCAAGAAGAGAAGGTTCCAGGAGGGCTTTGTGAGCACTGTGTGTGCGTGCAGATGAGGAGGGTTCTCAGATCAAGGAAACTAGTGAGGCCAGAGAGATAAAATGGGGTGAAGGCATTTGTCTTACACGTGTCTGACTCTGGTTTGATTCCTGGTGCCACATAGCCTGAGCACCACCAAGTGTGAACCAAAAATCCAAACTCCCCCTGCCCTTCACCCCAACAGGTGAGAGTCAGTTCGAGCAAAGGACTTATCTATTTGCTTGGAATGGGAGAGGTAGGAGGATGTGAGGCCACAAGGAGAGTGCGATGACCCCCAATCTGACCATGAAATATATGTGGACCGTGGTCAGACGTTTCAGTTAGAATTGAAGAGAGATTTGGAATCTGGGGCTATTATTTCCTGGTGCTAAGCTTAATTCTTTAATTAATAGCCACAGTCACACAAAAATGATGATTCAAATGATTCAAGCTGGAGAGATAACCCAATGGCTGAGTGCAAACTTTGCACGGGGATGCCTGGGCTTGATGCTTAGTCCCTGCACAGCCCCCTGGCAAGCCCAGCGCAAAGCCAGGAGCATCCCCTGAGCACCTGGGGTGTGGCCTCCAAAACAAACAAAAAACCTAAAGAACGATGAATGCTGTTTTTGAGAACTTACTCTGTGCTGGAGTTCAGTGGATTTCATTTCACTAATACTCAGTGGTCTGGCCAGAGAACAGAAGCTTGACGCCAGGGTCTGCCTCACCTGGGAGCTCTCATCCTGCTAACAGGACTCGGGGGGAAGCAAGCAGAGCAGCAGGAGCACCAGAAGGGACCAGGGAGTCCAGTCACTGTCTGTCCAGTTCAGTGCTGCTCTGCAGTGACAGGGCAGCACTGCTTCATGGCACAGCAAAGGGCTAGACGGGTCACACATGGCAGAGGCCTGGGGAGGAGTGCAGGGGAGAGGGGAGGATGCAGGCGAGGGGGGTTAGGGCAGAGGGCTGAGAAGTGGGCAGGGGAGAGGGGAGGCTGCAGGGAAGGGGGGTTAGGGGAGAGGGCTCAGAAGTTGGCAGGGGAGAGGGGAGGAGGTATGGGTAGAGAAGAGGAGGGGTGGGCAGGGAGAGGGGAGGAGTGAAGGGGAGGGGGGACACTAGGGGAGAGGGGAGGAGAGGAGGGCAGGGTAGAGGAGAGGAGGGGACAGGCAAGACAGAGACGTTGGAGAGCAGGACCCAGGGAGAGAGTGCTCGGTGTACTGGGCACAAAGCTAGGCCAATACTAACAGAGACTTCCTTTGTGACTGGGAAGGAGCCAACCTTGACTCATTTCCCTAAAGAGATCGCCTGCACAATCGCCCCTGGCACCTGCCTTCCAGATCAAACTTGGGTCACACACAGGAGACTTACTAACAGATTTAGGAAAAGGGACTCCTGGTGGCTTAGGCACAACATTTTAGGAAGTGACACCTCAAAATGGGATCGACTGGAAAGGAAATCTTCGTTGAGCTTTTGGGTGGAGGTCAAAAGTAGAGAGGGTCTTTGAAGGATGGTTACATTTTGAGATATTTATGCATGGGAAGAGAGTCTGTATAAGTGTCTGCGCCTATTCGTGGATTCCTGAAATTCCCAGCATTTCTTTTGGAAATTGTAATAATGGGATGGGTAATGAAGGAAGGAAGTTATATAGTTCCTCCATTAATAACTTTCAATCTGCTCATTTTTTTTTTTGGGGGGGGGGGTCTGGTGCTGAAGCTGGAATCCTGGGCTGACTCATACCCGAGAAAAGTGCTCTACCATGACTCATATCCTGGCCATTGCTTTGCTCATTTTACCCTCCAGTGAACTTTTATTTTATCTATTTATTTACTGTTTGTCTGTTTGTTAAGGTCACTCCTGGTGGTGTTCAGTGCTCAGGGATTACTCCTGGCAGTCTTGTGGGACCATAGAGGGTGCCAGGGATGGGACCCAGGTAGGCTGCGTTAAGGCAAGTGCCCTACCCACTGTACTATAGCTCTAGCACTCCGATGAATTTTGAGAAGGCACCTTCTCAAAGGCATCTTCATAGTCTGCAGCTGACCGACCTACTAACACTAAGCATTCACAACCCTTTACCCATAAACTTCTTTGTTTGTTTGTTTGTTTTGCTTTTTGGGTCATACTCGGCGATGCACAGGGGTTACTCCAGGCTCATACACTCAGGAATCACTCCTGGTGGTGCTTGGGGGACCATATGGGAAGCCGGGAATTGAACCTGGGTGGGCCACAAGCAGGGCAAATGCCCTACCCGCTGTGCTATCACTCCAGCCCCCATAAACGTCTTTTGTAATTTTGAGATTCCTACTCAGCATGATCCAACCTTCCATTCGAACGTGTTCTGCTTTTCCCTCTTCTATCATTTCCCCAAGGATAAAAGCAAAAGCAATATAAATTCAAGATGTGTTTTTTCAATACACAAAAACTCAAATACAAACACTCAAAAAGAAAAGCCTGCTTGGAACCGGGGAAGTAGCACATATTCAAGTGCAGGCTTTGCGGGTAGGAAGTCCTGGATTCAGTACCACACATACTTTTTCCTCCTGAATTTGTTTGAGAGAGGATAAGGATGATGAAAGGCAAATACATTTACTGGTAAATTCTTTTTCCTTTCCAAATATTTTTGAGGGGTGGGGGCACACCAGCAGTGCTCAGGGCTGACTCCTGGCTCTGTGCTCAGGCATTCCTTGTGGCATAGCTCAGATGACCCTGTGGCACACTGCAGATTGACCAACTCAAGGTAAATGTAGGAAAAATAAAAGTAAGAGATAAAAACCCAAGCAGCTTGCATTAATCTGCATGTGCCAGCAGGCGCTGTTGAGTTTTTATTTCCATGATCTCATTTTCCGCATTTCACCATGGAATCAATGTTGTCTTTTTTTTTCTTTTTGGGTCACACCTGGCAATGCACAGGGGTTCTTTCTGGCTCTGCACTCAGGAATCACTCCTGGCAGTGCTTGGGGGACCATATGGGATGCTGGGAATCGAACCCAGGTCAGCTGTATACAAGACAAACGCCCTAACTGCTGTGCTATCGCTCCAGCCCCCATAGAATCAGTGTTGCAGCAGTCCTGTGATACTGACACCATTGTTTTTGTTTGTGTTTTAGTTTCACATGGGGCTGGAGAGAGAGTGCAGGGGATTGAGGCTGCATGTGGCAGGCTCCTGTTCAATCCCCAGCACCACATGTCCTCCAGAGTACCAGCAGGTGTGGTTCTGGAGCATCCCTCTCTCTGCACTGTCATGAACAAGGTACCCTTGGGCCTTTGCATGCACCACTTGAGGCCCCCTGAGGAAAAGAAAAATAAACTTCACAAAATCATCACATTCTATTTTTTTGCAAAGATTTCTCTTGGCCCAAAACCTGTGAAATACACTAAGCCTGAACAAAGGTAACTTTTTATTTATTTTTTAAATTATTTTTATTTATTATTATTATTTTTTTGATTTTTGGGTCACACCAGCAATGCTCAGGGTTTAATCCTGCTCTGTGCTCAGGAATTACTCCTGGTAGTACTCAGGGATGCTGGGGATGGAACCCACGTAGGCTGTGCACAAGACAAATGCCCTCCCTACTGTACTATCACTTGGGCCCACAAAGTAACTTCTGTAATGACTGACTCTTATGCAGAGGAAAAGTCCAATGGCAGAAAGGTGAAGTGACTCCTCCAAGGTGACAAGGGAACCTGTGGAGAAGCCAGGGCTTAACCCAAGGCCACTAAAGACAGGCTCAGGTTGGGGGGGGGGCTCCCCAAGCCCCAGAGCGTGCTAGAGGGGCTGGCCCACTACTCACCTTTGATGTTGACCTGCACCCCTTTGGACACCGTCAGCCCTTTGTCGTTGTGAGCCTCGCAGCTGAAGACGGCCGCCTCGCTGAGACCTGCGTGGGTAACAGAGCAGGAGAACAACTGCAGAGAGCCCAAGAGGTTTCCGCCGCCTTCACCGCCCAGCTCCAAGCCCAATACAGACAGGGAAAGTGTGTGCTGGTGTGTGAACAACCAGTCTGCGGACAAACACTTGGAGCGGGAGCAAGGTTGCCACAGGCCTCAAGGACAGATGCTCTTTATTCAAACCTTTTGTCGTTGCTTGAGGGTGAGACATCAGGTGGAAACAAAAAAAGCAGCAGTCCCATTTGGGCTTTGTTTATGGCACTGTCCGGGGCTTACTCCTGGCTTTGTGCTCAGGGATCACTCCTGGAAGGTTCAGGGGACCACAGGGGATGCCGGGGATCAAACCCAGGTCAGCTTTGTGTAAGGCAGATGCTCTACTCTCTACACTATTTCTCCAGACCCTCCATTTGTATTTTTCATTTTCTGCAAGGACACTGAGTTACTGCCAATGTCAATATCAAGACCATTGGTTTCTGGAGGTGAGGCTATGGCTCTGGGTTAGGGGGACATGTTTTGCATGTGTGGAGTCATGGATTCAAGTTTTTGTTTGTTTGTTTGTTTTGTTATTTGCTTTTTGGGTCACACTCGGCAATGCACAAGGGTTACTCCTGGCTCTACACCCAGAAATTACTCCTGGCGGTGCTCAGGGGACCATATGGGATGCTGGGAATCGAACCTGGGTCAGCCGCATGCAAGGCAAACCCTCTACCCGCTGTACTATCGCTCCAGCCCGGATTCCATTTTTTTTAAAAGAAGCAATTTCTGTCTTACCTAGGCAAGTCTCTTCTATCCAGTCCCCCAGTATATGGTATTCCATACAATATGGGCATTTCAAAATACCAGAAATAGCAGAACAAAAGGAAGTCAGTGTTTTAAAACTTAAAATTCAAAGTGTTAATTTCAGGGTAGGCGAGACAGTAGAGTGGGTGTGGAGCTTGCCTTGTCTGTAGTTGATGCGAGTTCAATCCCTGGTATCCCATATAGTCCCACCTCCACCTCCCCATCAGCCTTGCGAGGAGTGATCCCCGAGTGTAGAGCAGGAGTACACTGAACACAGCCAGGTGTGGCCCAAACTCCACCCCCATTTCAGGTCATTATTATAATAACTCCCTGTCTTATTCTATTTTATTTTTTTATTTTGGGATTACACCTTGGGCTGGAGCGATAGCACAGTGGCTAGGGTGTTTGCCTTGCATGCAGCAGACCCGGGATTCGATTCTTCCGTCCCTCTCAGAGAGCTACTCAGCAAGCTACTGAGAGTATCCCTCCCACATGGCAGAGCCTGGCAAGCTCCCCATGGCATATTCGATATGCCAAAAACAGTAACAACAAGCCTCACAATGGAGATGTTACTGGTGCCCGCTCGAGCAAATCGATGAACAATGGGATGACAGTGCTATAGTGCTACAGACAGTGATTACATCTGGTGATATACAGAATACTCAGAGATTACTCCTGGCTCTGTGCTCAGGAATTACTTTTGGCAGTGCTTGGGGGACCATATAGAATACTGGGGATAGAACCCAGACTGGGCACATGAAAGGCAAGCACCCTACCTGCTGTAATATCTCTCCAGCCCCAAACTTCCCCTTTTCATAGCAATACAATCTTTTCCAGTTTAGAGGAGATTATCACACAAGATATCATTACTTAAAAAGCAGTCATTTATGGTGCTCCCTACTCATGAGTCTACCGCAAACCAGCTCTGGGTGTGAACTCTCTTCTTTACTTTGGCTTTTCTTCTCTCTCTTTCCTTGTCTGGAGAACCTCACATTTTCCTCAGAACTAGTAACTTCCCTTAACAAAACTGTTTTACTTCACTAAGAAAAATTTTAAAAAGGAGGGCTGGAGCAACAGTAGAGCAGGTAGGGCACTAGTTGATCTGAGTTCAATCCTGACATCCCATATAGTGCCCCTATTACACCACTAGGAGTAATTCCTGAGTGGACAGTCAGCAATGACCCCTGAGCACCACCAGGTGTGACCTACCCCACTGCCGCAGGAAAAAAAAAGAAAAAATGGAAACATTTGTATTAAATGAAGAAAAGGCTGTTGTTTCAGAAGCTTAAAGACATTTAAAAACAGAGATAAATATGTCAATTCATTTATTCCCAGTGGAAAGAAAGATAACTTTTGACTTCCAATTTCTTTCTCCAATAATAAGAAGCAGAGCATCTAGAAAAAATAGCTGACTCAGATTTGATCAGGGCATAGATGAACTGAGCTTGGAACAAAGCATTACACAGAGAAAATCCTACACACATGCAGAGTGATGGGTGGAAGTATGACAAAACAGAAGTCAACTGAAAGCATAGCGGCCAAAGCTGGAGTAATCTGAGCCAGAAAGCAGATGAAGGAATGTCAGACTGTAACCCAGAATGTTAATAAAGATCCACGAGTCTTTATTGATATAAATGCTGATTGAGCACATGGAGGAGGATAGGCAGAGAATTCCAAATAAATGATATGGGTTTATCAACTCCGCAGAGGGTGGGGGATAATCCCCAAGGCCTTACTCATGGTCAGTGCAGAGTACCTACTGTTCAAAGAGGACAGTCCAGAAAGGTAAGTGTCCGGGTGGGGAAACTGACAACATGACTTCCACCAGACGATAAAGTCAACACCAGCAGTGACCAGTAATGGGAACAGAAAGCACCCTCCGCATACTGTGGAGTGAACGGCAACCCCGCTCTCCAGCCTTCCAGAGACACAGAGCCCAGGCCTGGCTGTGAGAAGGGCGGGAGAGACAGCAGAGAGCTCCAAACTGTGGGGTGTTTGCACCGTGAAGCAACACAAAACAAAGCACAACCCCCAAAGGTGACAAAGTTCTTTCGCAAACTATCCAACAATCAAGAGTTTGAGAAACTGGCACCACTAAAGAGGCTATGAGGAGGGCTGGAGCTATAGCACAGCGGGTAGGGAACTTGCCTTGCACGAGGCTGACCCGGGTTCGATTCCCAGCATCCCATATGGTCCCCTGAGCACCGCCAGGAGTAATCCCTGAGTGAAAAGCCAGGAGTAACTCCTGAGCATCACCGGGTGTGACCCAAAAATAAAATAAAAAAAAATAAATAAATAGAGGCTCTGAAGACATGGCAACTATATCTTGGATGAAATGCTGAAACAGTAAAAAGACATGAGGTAAGAAGTTAGGCAGTCAGAATAGAGTTTGAACTTTATTTAATAAGAATGTACTGGTCCATTAATTATAACAAATACACCACATGATTAATAAAAGGAGAAAGTGTATCGGGTTTAGGGCATTTGCATATGCATGACCCAGGTTCAATCCCCAGCACCCCATATGGTCCCCCAAATCCTGCCAGGAGTAATCCCTGAGCGCAGAGCTAGGAGTAAGATCTGAGCACTGCTAGGTGAGGCCCTAAAATAAGCAATGAGAAAGAGAGAGAGAGAGAGATACAGAGACAGAGATGAGACAGAGACAGAGAAAGCAGGGGGCTTTGGGAATACTCAGTACAATTCTACAGTGTCTCTATAAATATAAAACCATTACCATTTTTTGTCTTTATTAGTTAAAAAATATTCTTATTACAGTTGTGGTTGGACTGGAGCGATAGCACAGTGACAGGGCATTTGCCTTGCATGTGGCTGACCCAGGTTTGATTCCTCCATCCCTCTCAGAGAGCCCAGCAAGCTACCAAGAGTATCCCGCCCTCACAGCAGAGCCTGGCAAGCTCTCCATGGCATATTCGATATGCCAAAAACAGTAACAACAAGTCTCACAATGGAGATGTTACTGGTGCCCGCTCGAGCAAATCAATGAACAACAGAGATGACAGTGCTACAGTGCTATAGCTGTGGTTACATGATTGTAATAGTATTGGTTTATGGCTTTGATGTACAAAGTTACTGCACCCCACCACAAAAAAAGCACCCAAGACCCCCACCACTGTCCCTATGTCACCTCCAGTCCCCCTCATTATTCCCCATTACCTCCCCCCACTGCTTAGTAATCTCAGTTATGTAATCCAAGGCCAAGTGCTTGTCATCGGTTGATACTGTCATCGGTTGATACATGCCGATGTATCACAGTCCCAGTGGCACTGCTGTTTGGACTCCCAGTGCCACAAAAGGTCATGCTGTTTCTATTGTACCACCAAGAATGAACAGACTCCCCTCCCTGTCTCCACGCCCCCCACCCCCACCTCAATCACTGCAACAATAAAGAGAAGAAAAGTGGAATGAAAAAGAAGTGCAGATCACATATGAATATAGACTCTATGCGTCTATCAGTTAAATTGGGAAATTCTCTGTCTCTGTAACTAGATGTCACTGGACCCACAGCTCACATCACGTACTGGAGAGATAGTTAAGCAGATAAAATTCTTGGAAACATGCCACCTTTTGCTTCTTGCCTGAAACGCTTGTTTTCGTCGACTCATATACTTGTGTAGGAAATTTTCCAGCTGATGTTTTCAAAGTTCAAAGCTTGTTGTTAACAGAGTAGTTAAATATTTGACAAGTCCAGGAGGAGTCAGCATCTGAGCAAAGCCAGTCAGGCATCAGCCACGTCTGGCCGCGCCACGTGGGATGCCTGCGCCGTAGAGCTGTGCCAGGGCTGGGTGGCCCAGATGCCTGAGAGGAATTCAGGATAAAAAAAAGCACATCTGATCCATTTCATGCTGGCGTTTTTCCTGGCAGATCGGATGTGCCCAGAAAACTCAGTGTTGAGGGGATTTTGTTCTTTTCCATCTAGACTGAAGTCGGCTTTCTGCTGCTTCAAGTGGAAAAAGGAACCTCTACAACTGTGCCCCAGCTCCGCAGCAGCCTTTATTTCTCTAGAAGAACGTTATGTGAGGACATGAAAGAGATTTGGGGTGTTTTAATTTTCTTTTTCATCTTTTGGCTTTTGGGTCACACCTGGCAGTGCTCAGGATTTACTCCTGGCTTTGTGCTCAGAGATCTTTTTTAGCAGGTTCAGGGAACCATATGGGATATTGGGATTGAATCTGGGTCAGCAGTGCCAGGCAAAAATCCTACATGCTCTCTTTTGGGACCCAGATTTTTATTTAAATTAATTTTTAATTTTTTAAACTTTTTAATGAATCACCATGAGATACAGTTATAGACTTATAAACTTTCTAAACTTTCGTGATTACATTTCAGTCACACAATGATCAAGTACCCATCCCTCCACCAGTGCCCATTCTCTACCACCAATGTTCTGGGACCCAGATTTTTAAAGGCTGTATTTTTTTTTTTGCTTTTTTTCTCTTTTGTGGGGGGGAGGGAGGTGTCACACCTGGTGATACTCAGGGGTTACTCCTGGCTCTGCATTCAGGAATTACTCCTGACAATGCTCAGGGGACCATATGGGATGCCGGGGATCGAATCCAGGTTGACCGTGTGCAAGGCAAATGCTCTACCCGCTATACTATCACTCTGGCCCCTGTTTTAAGTTTCTAAGGTGAGAAGTAGTTCCCTCAGAGTGGAGGGAAATCCTATGCTGGATTGTTGAAGTAAATTCTTTGGACAATTTCAAGTGCTAAAAGATTAAAATTCTAGGTTGGAGCCATCCCTGTTCAAGTCTCAGTCATTTCCCCTCAAGTGAGAGCGGAATGCAGGATGCCCACCCATGTCATGAACCAGAGAACATATATTTCACTGAAAGGATCGTGTATGAGCCCCAGCTCCACAGGCGAACTTCACAGCAACTTCAGGAGTTGGTGTGGCTGAGAGGCATCCTCACAAAGAATTCTAAAAGGCATGTAGCCTTTCACGCATTTTAAAGTTTGCACCTTTAAAATCTTTATACTTTAGGGTCCAGAGAGATAGTACAGTGGGTAAGGCATTTGCCTTGTACGCAGCAGACTCGGGTACGATCCCTGCACCCTGTAGAGTTCTCTGAGCCTGCCAGGAGTGATTCTGGAGTGCAGTGCCAAGAGTAAGCCCTGCACACTGCTGAGAGCAGCCTGTAGCCCCACCAAAAAAAATCGTTATACTTTACATCACTACCCAAAAAAATGCAGTTTCAGACACCCTGAATGGCTTGCTTGTTTTATTTTGCTTTTGCTTGTACTCAGGGTTTATTCCTGGCTCGGTGCTCAGGGATCACCCCTGGGGGTGCTTAGGAGACCATATATGATTCCAGGAATCAAACCTAGGTTTGCTGTGTTAGGGTCTGGTGTCGATAATTTCCCCCTCTCTGAACCTGCACAGAGTTCAGCCAGTAATGTAACACACAAGCGGAGTTTATTAAGCCAGCTAGCTGGGGTCAAGCTTCTAGGCACGCAGGCCCAAGCAAGACCCCGAGCCAGGGAAAAGCTGCAAGTTTTATAGTTAATGTTTATATCTGCTTGCATTCTCACCCGCACATACAAATTTTAACAAAAATGTAAGTGAAAATGCAAGTTTCATGATTCATTCATGATTGAGAAGCAAACATAATTTCAAGCAGTACAAATAAGCAGTTACAGATAGGTGATCTAGACATGTTTTCAGAACATTCTGGCGGCTGCTCACCCTGCTTGCGTCTGGGTGGCTTCTATGGACAGTAAATAGCGGTTATGAAACTGCTTGCCAAGGCCCAGTTTTCAGCCCAGTTGTCCTTCCCTTGCGGATGGCCAGGGTGGGGGAAACGGGGTTTTAAGAAAAACAAAAAGGTTTAAGTAAAACAAAACGTGAAGCAGGAACCAGGCATGATGGAGTTGCTCCTGCCCTGCTCCATGCAACAGCTGACTGTGAGGTAAGCGCCTTACCTGCTGTACTCTCTCCAGTCCTATCCTGACGTTTTAGGTAAAATTTCCAAGCAGGAATGTGCTTCATCAATTGGTAGAGCATATGCCTAATATATGTGAGACCCTGGTTTGATCCTTGTACCATATGGCCCCCAAGGGTCCTAGGAGCCCCCAGTAAGACTAGGTATGGCCTCCACAGAAATGTTATCACGTAACAAATAACAACTAAAACAGTGTAAAGTAAAACTGCCTTAATGGTGTATTCTGCATCTATACCATCGTGGTTAATGGGAACTGGGATCCCTTTCTGGGTTAATCCTTATCCATCGTCAAGTAATGAGCTGTGCTGGGTGACTTCCCCTGCAGCACTGCATCTCGTTCTGTGTCTAAAGCCCTCAACGAATTGCCCTCTGACATTTTTTTTCTTTTTTTCTTTTTTGGCTTTTGGGGTCACATTCAGCGATGCACAGGGGTTACTCCTGGCTCTGTACTCAGGAATTACTCCTGGCGGTGCTCAGTGGACCATGTGGGGTGCTGGGGATCGAACCTGGGTTGGGTGCATGCAGGCAAATGTCCTATCCACTGTATTGTCACTCCAGCCCTTTCCTCTGAAATTTCTTGGTAACCGAAATGCACCAATACACTGCCATTAGAAACAAGGTTCTTCTTGGTCATCTTTATAATTATTGGTAGGGCACAATGGATTGGAACAATGCATGACATTCTTAAATGTAAAATGTGAAATTTCACTGGCAGGGCAATGCCTTTACTGGGCACTCTTTGGAATTTGCTATGTGGAGTTCTGGAAATTTCCTAACCTTGAACCAAGAGAAAAGAGCAGCAAATTTCAGAACATGGCAAGGAGACCACTGGGAGTCCTTAAGGTCTTCCTCAGGGCTCCTCTCTGTGGAAATTCATTCTGCAATCATCACAAGGTGTTGGGCTGGGATGTGGTTCTGTGGTACAGTTCATGCCTCACATGTGTAAGGCGCCAGGTTTGAATCACAACACCACACACCAAAGGGGATATGATTTGTCCTTTCTCCTCCATGCTTTCAGGAATGTGCGGTGGAATTTTCCAGAGGCTGGGCAATGTGTGATGAGGTCACTAGCTCAATTAACTATTGAGGTATGTGCTCGGGTATCCTTGCATCTTAATTTTCATTTCAGATTCAGAACATCTCAATAGATGGAGTTCACATAAACAAAAATAGCTGGGGGGACCAGAGCGATAGTAGAGTGGGTAGGGCTTTTGCCTTGCGGCATCTCATATGGTCCCACAAGCACCGCCGCCAGGAGTGTGATTCCTGAGATCGCTCGGTGTGACACAAAAAGAAAAAAAAAAGCTGGGTTCTCAACTTTTAAGGCCTATAGTGATGTTAACAGCAAAGCTTTTGATAACTTATGTTCCATGACTCAGGCTAAATCAAAGAGGAGCCTAGCAACCATGAGGTTTTGAGTTTGAACCCCAGTGCAGCTCATATGAGCCCAACATGGTCCTGACGCTCTGTCTCTGGGATTGCTGGCCCCACAGCAGACTGTGAGGTCTCTGGAGCACTATAGCGAAGGATGTATGAGCACATCCACTAGAGAGGGGCGATCCCTGGAGGTGTCACAAGCAAAACATGCTTATAATTCCCATCACAGATAAGTCAAAGAAGGAGTCTTCTTGATTTTGCAAAGGAAGAGAGGGGTGCCAGGAGGTGATCTGCAAGCAGAAGGTGACCTCTGAACTCCGACCACCTTTTTAGACAGGGATTTCAGGGAAGAAGAGACCTACAGGGGCTGATTCTGGTTTCACAGACAGGCCTGGGTGATTGATCAAGCACCACTTTTGGCCTCCAGAACATCCAATGTAAGATCCCACTTACATTGGCGTTACTTGCAAAGCCTGGCTTCTATGGAAAACATTTAGCTCTGGCCCAGACAGAAGTACAGAGAGTTTTGACACAACTGCTATGTATGTAACTGTAGCACTGTGGCACTGTCTCCCATTGTTCATCAATTTGCTCCAGTGGGCACCAGTAACCTCTCCATTGTGAAACTTGTTACTGTTTTTGGCATATTAAATACACCACGGATAGCTTGCCAGGCTCTGCCGTGTGATGGGATACTCTCGGTAGCTTGCCAGGCTCTCTGAGAGGGACGAAGGAATGGAACCCGGGTTGGCCACATGCAAGGCAAACGCCCTACCCACTGTGCTATCACTCCAGTCCACAGTGTATGTATCTAAGCAGATAAATATCAGAAAGCAAGTAAATAATAAAATTTAATCAACTAAAACCAGTCATGTGACCTCAATTACTCTTGCCAAAACCCCTGAGGACAAACTGTGCATCACATTGCCAAGTAGCCGTGAGGGGAAGTGTGAGCCTCCAAAACAGGAGGTGGACTGAGTTCACTGACACTCTTCTCCACTTAGAGGTCCCCTACAAGACCAGGCGACCCATAGTCTTGGGTTCTGCAAGGTTTATCAAGGTTGAGAGTGGACCTGCTAATTCTGGGCCATGGTCTCAGGGCGAGTGGGGAGCTGAAGTTCTTCTCTGGGTCTCTCTCCAAAGCATATATATTTTTCAGGAAAAGAAAAGTCTGTAGCAAATTCTCTGCACAAGTTCCCCCACCATATTTCCGGCCGTGGCCAAAACATCTACTTACTACAGAAGCTCTCCCTAGGGGCCGGGTGTTCCCTAGGTCACAGAGACGCCAGTCAAGTGAGGTGCTAGCTGGTTCACCGTCTCCAAAACTACACGGGTGGTGTGTGGCAAACAGTCGTCAGTGCTTAATGGTGCTGGCTTCCAAACTAGAAAGTCGCTTATAAGCCTGGTGGAATAAAGCCACTCGACACAAGTAATGCCGGCTCCCTCTGCCCCTTCTGTTCTCCCTCATGACGACTATCACCCCACTGGAACAGAATCTGTCATTTCATAGCCCAAACCTTTGTGGAGAAAATCAGCCCTGAGTGTTCCAGGCACCTGAGCCCTGTAGAAACTGTTGCAGGGACACCCCTAAGCCCCTCAACTCTGTGACCTCTTGACATGTTTCACACGCCTCATTTTATTTAATTTAATTTATTTTTTTTGCTTTTTGGGTCACACCTGGCGATGTACAGGGGTTCTTCCTGGCTCTGCACTCAGGAATTAATCCTGGCAGTGCTCAGGGGACCATATGGGATTCTGGGAATCGAACCGGGGTCGGCCATGTGCAAGGCAAACGCCCTACTCACTGTGCTATTACTCCAGCCCCCCCCCCACTCCTCATTTTTAAAATAAGTCTTACTTGAAATTCCATTGTTTACAATATTATTAATAATGGTTCCTCATATGCACATAATTCCAACACCACACCCATCACCAGTGACCCCCTACTCTCTCAAGGACCCTAACACGCCTTCCTCCCAACCCCCTAGAACGCAGTTGTGTGGATCAGTTCTCCCACTGGGTTGCCTTTGGCCCTTTGTTGCTCCCTTGCTGTGTATCTTAGTCCCACATATGATAGAGATGGTTCTATATCTATCCCTTTCCTTCTGACAGACTTTACTCAGCATGATATCCTCTACTTTTATCTATGTTACTAAAAATTGCTAAAAATTGCATGATTATTTCTTTCTTAGAGCTACATAGTTTCATACCCCTCTTGCTCAGCCTACTGTTGATTTACAAAAAGTCTCTGCCACAAGGTCTGACAGATATTTTAAGGAACATTCAGTAATGGGAGGTTTCCTGAAGGGAAGGACTGTCACGGATGCTGAGGAAGCAGCTTCTCAGAGGACAGTTCAGGACAATTCTTTGAGTTCTGGACTCAGCTAATCATTCTTCCATGTCTCCACCACCCCATCATCTTTCTACCCCAAGAAGTAATAGAAGAATACTGTTGTCTACATGAAGGAGCTCATTATTTTGGTAACCACTCTCGTCCAGAATTTATTAACTCAACCAATATTTATGGGATATTTAGTGCGTGCCATTTTGGGATACAGCCAAGAACCAACCAGAATCTCTGTCCTGGCTGAGCTCACAATTCATGGAGGGAAATGTGCAGGAAATAATAACTGCAAGTGACAGCCAAGTACATGCTCTAACAGAAGCTAATTGGTGCCAGACTCATTCTAAAGCAAAAAGAGTGGGCAGGAAGTGAATTGTGATTTTAAATTCAGGGGCCAGAGGTAGCTTCTCAGTACATAGGTCCAGGAGGATAGGTCAGTACAATACCCCAGGGGAACCTTGGGGTAACAAAGTGGGCCTAAGTCTATCTACACTGGGGAGTGAGGGGAGAGTCCGGGAAGAGTATCAAGTGATTGCACCAAGGCTGCTGCCTTTGAATTGGTAAGAAACCTGCATTTCCAAGAAAGCTAGTCTGCTGGGAGTGACATTTTGTTAGGATCACTCCAACTGCCCTGTGACACACCTGGGGCAAGTAGATCTATATTTGCTTCTCATCTACAAGACAGGGACTAAAAATATGCCACAGCTTGCTATGAGGTTTATACAGAGAACACGTGGGAGAATTAGAAATGAGAATACATTTTTTAGTTATTATATAGCACAGCGGGTAGGACGTTGACCTTGCACATGGCCGACCGGGTTCAATTCCTCTATCCCCCTCGGAGAGCCCGGCAAGCTACCAAGAGTATCCCACCTGCACGGCAGAGCCTGGCAAGCTCCCCACGGCATATTTGATATGCCAAAAACAGCAACAACAAGATTCACAATGGAGATGTTACTGGTGCCCACTCAAGCAAATCGATGATTAACGGGATGACAATGCTACAGTGCTATAATAATATACTGGCGCCCGCTCGAGAAAATTGATGAACAATGGGATGACAGTGATACAGTGATATGGTGATACAGTGATATTATTATAGAATATAGCATATATCAAATAGAATACATACAGAATGGAATTTCTCATTATTATTCTTGTATCAGGAATAATATCCAAATAACTGAATGGAATCTAGCTTATTTTTTTTCTAAATAGGAATTTAAACATTACTACTATTATTACTTTGGAGGGCCTCCCAAGAGATGCTCAGAGACGCAGGCTCCATCCTGGTGATTTTTGGTCACCCAGGCCTGAGTTTCAGTGTGGTTTAGGAATGACTTAGACCATCCTGGCAAGGCTTTAGGGCCTCCAGGACTGCTACCAATGATGCTCAAGGGACCATGTAGTGCTGGGGATCAAAATGATCAGTCACATACAAGGTTAGTGTCTTAATCTTGTACTAGATCCAGTCCTTGAATGCTTTTAAACAGAAAAATTAGCCTACAGCCACAATTCATAATAGAAAAAATAGCCTAAAGGTGTGCGTTAATTACATATAAGATGTTTTTAAAACATCAGCATTTGAATTACTTCTGTGGACTGTACCAAAGGCTTTACATTGATAATTTTACTGACTTTCCTAAATTAAAAAAAAAATTAGTCACTGCTGTTATCTTTAACCTATTTTATATAAAGAAACTGCCTGGGAGTAACATGGGAGTAACTCCAGTGGTGGAGTAACATTAGTCTATATGTCCGTGTGGGGGCTATTAACTGCTGAGTGATAACACATTCCACCAATAAATGTCATGCAGCAAAAGCTTTTTTGTAGTTTTGCTTTTTATTTGGGACTCATTTATGTTGATGACAAAACTAAAAATACTTTGTGAATAGAAACAACAATTTTGTTTCAGAATCACTTTCTGCCCTTAATTTATCACCAACATTTCTAAAGTCAGACCTAGGTAGTAAAGAATTAGGCCTGGGGACACAATCATGGTCTTATTATAACAAATCTACTCTGATTATTACAAAATCAGAACAGCGAGAATACTCACAGTCAGAATCACTTTGTAAAGAACAAAAAATCTTTATTTATTTATATTTTGCTTTTTGGGTCATACCCAGCGATGTACAGGGGTTGCTCCTGTCTCTGCACTCAGAAACCACTCCTGGCCATGCTCAGGGGACCATATGGGATGCTGGGAATCGAACCCGGGTCGGCCGCGTGCAAGGCAAACGACCTACCCGCTGTGCTATAGCTCTAGCCCCTATTTATTTACTTTTGCTTTTTGGGTCATACCCAAAAATGCTCAGGGGTTACTTCTGGCTCTGCATTCAGGAATTAACTCCTGGCAGTGCTTGGGGGACCATATGTGATGCCGAGGATTGAGCCCACGTTGGCCTTGTGCAAGGCAAATGCCCTATCCACTGTTTTATCACTCCGGCCCCCAGAATCACTTTTGATTTACAAGAAGTTGCAGAAATAGTAATAGAGTCCCAGAACTACCCCTTACCCAGCTTCCTCAAGTGGTCTGAATTTATAATCATGGCTCATGATCCAGAATATGATGAGTGCCAGGAAAATAACTTTGGTAATATATAATTAGCTCAAATGCAGACCTTATGTCTCCAGCTTTAAAAAAAAATTTTTTTTTTTACTTAATTCGGGAGAACATCTAGTTCTGTGGGATTTTACAACAGATACAGATTTATGGATTATAGGTACACAACTGTTTCATCACCCAAAAGAGACGACTCCTTTGAGGATAACCTGGCCCGAATCTTGCCCCTGGTAAGGCTGGCACTGGAACTTAATGACTCTGAGGATGTTTGTCAAGGGACTCATACAGCACGTAACCTTTGAAATTGATTTTGTTGACTCAGAATAACAAAGTGCTTCTTTGCTCGCATCTCTTCCTGACTGCTCTGACATCACAGGGGAAACAAGTCTTGCTATCAGAAGGGAAGTCTATGACTTTCCCGCTCACAATAGGCGTCCTCAAAGCTGGCCCAACAATTGGGGCTATTTAGACCATGTCCCTACTTAGCATTCTCCAAGAAAGGATTGGAAAGTTTCACAGGAGGTCACTGCAACACAGAATGGGCATCGTCCTGCAAACACTCCCAGCTTGACATTCACACGTGATGTACTTGGTCACAAAGTCCCCAACTCTGTCTCGGGTCCGATCGTCCTCGGCACCTAGCACCCCAAACAGGAACTTTGAGAAACGGCTCAAGTGTGGTGTGGAAACGCAGTGTCCCATCAAAGCACCAGGCTGTGACTGTTTTTTCACAAGTCACACAAATGCTACTGAGCTCTTATAGAAAAGCGAGGAAGTGGGAATACTTTCAAATGAGTTTTATGAGATCAACAGTGCCCTAACGCCCAGAATGGCCATGTCAGGAATGGAACTGCAGCCAATTTTCCTCTTGCACATTGTATCATAACTGCTTTGGCTGGCTTTTGTCCCCTTCGATTTCCTGAGTAATGGCACTGACTTTACTATGCAAACAAGGTGACTCATGGCAGGGCTCAGAATGGGGAGGGGTTAGCAGAAGGGCCAGCCACGGGAATAGAGAGTTAGTCTTCCAGCCCTCTGAATTAAACTACTCACCACACACCTCGGGGAGGGATTAGGAGTCCGGCTGTGGTGCCCAAACACAGACTGGTGATTTAATCAGTCACTCTGGCACCTCATTCTTTTGCAATGAAACTGTAATTGGGGGCTGGAGTGATAGCACAGAGGGTAGGGTGTTTGCCTTGCACGCGGCTGGGTTCGATTCCCAGCATCTCATATGATCCCCCGAGCACCACCAGGAGTAATTCCTGAGTGCAGAGCCAGGAGTAACCCCTGTGCATCGCCGGTTGTGACCCTCCCAAAAAACCTGTAATTGTTAAGTTTAGTAACTTTTCCCAGAAGCTGGTGACTTCTAGCAAATTATTGAACTGGTTGGGGTCAGAGGAATGTCCAAATTTATAGGCAGTCAGTAAGAAGTGCAGGGGACCCTGCCCCTTCCCCTCTCCTCGACTTGTGGCTGGTATTTGAAGTCATACACTTTGTCCTTAACTTGTGGGGTTTATATGAACTCTGGGTAGTTAGCATCTGACTTGAACTACTGTACAACAATAAATCCTAGATTGAGGGTGAAACAGAATAAACAAACGGAAAACTCATTAACTAAATATCAGCAAATCATAAATCCACCATCACGGCCAAGTCCTTTAGCTCAGGAATGCCAAATTGCTTTTCACATTTGAAAATCAAACCAATTTGTTTTCCACAGCAAGAGATTAAAGGAGAAACATATGGTCATCTCAGTTGATCACTGTCACTGTCACTGTATAACTGTCATCCCGTTGCTCCTCGATTTGTTTGAGCGGGAACCAGTAATGTCTCCATTGTGAGACTTGTTGTTACTGTCTTTGGCATAACGAATGTGCCATGGGTAGCTTGCCAAGTTTTGCCATGCGGGCGGGATACTCTCGGTTGCTTGCCGGGCTCTCTGAGAGGGATGGGAGAATTGAACCCAGGTCGGCCACATGCAAGGCAAACGCCTTACCCGCTGTGCTATTACTGGGCCTCAGTTGATGCAGAAAATCAATTTAAAATATTTGACCCCCATCATAATAAAATCTAAAAATGGGGCTGGAGAGATAGTACAGTGGGAAAGGCACTTGTCTGGCACGTGGTCAACTGGTGTTTGATCCCCAGCACCACATATGGCCTCCTGAGCCCCACCAGAAGTGATCCCTGAGCAGAGCCAGGAGTCAGAAGTAAGCCCTGAGCACCACTGGTGTGCCCTGAAAAACAAGAAAAATTAATAAATAAAACTAAAGAGACCAGAAAATTGGGGAATGGGAAGAAATGTACTCAACCAAATGAAGGGTGCATATAAAAACCCCACCGTTTAATCTTATTTGATACCTTTAAGTGTTACAGCTGAGAATTGTAACATCCTTTCCTATCACTTTTATTCAGCATCGTACTACACATCTTGGCCAGTGAAATCCAGAACGGAACAGGAGATAAGAAACTAAAGCTTGAGAATTGGAGAGGTAGGACAGTAGGGAGGGTGCTTGCCTTGCATGTGGCTGATCCCGTTTCCATACCCTAGCTCCACATAAAGCCCCTTGAGCACTATCAGGAGTGATCCCTGAGCCAGGAGTCAGAAATAAACCCTTAGCACAGCCAAGTGTGCCCTGCCCTCGCTCCCCTCCAAAACTGCCAAAGGAAGAGGTAGAAATAAAGTTGTCTTATCTGCAGGTAGCACAGAAAGTCCAAGTACTCTATAACAATACAAGTTCTTAGATCAAATAATTGAATATAGCAATATTTTAGGATATCATATCAATGTAAAAAAAGTCATCTATTTTCTATATTTTAATAGTAAATAGGTAGAAAAGGAAATTCAATATGCTATTTACTCATATCAAACCATCAAACACTTCAAAATAAACTTTGGGGCCAGAGAGATATTACAGTGTTTAAGGTACTTACCTTGCACACAGCTGGCCTGGGTTTGATCCCCCAGCATTCCATATGGTCTCCCAAGACCCACAAGGAGTGATTCCTGAGTAAGAGCCAGGAGTAACCCCTAAGCAATGCCGGGTGTGACTCCCCCCAAAAAATTCCCCTACAGAAGCAGGGGAATTATGTTTATGGACTGAAAAATCATAGTATGATTAAGGTATCATTTCCCCTACATTGATCTTTAAATCTAAAGTGGTTAAAACAAAATACAGCATACTTTGGAGGTTAAAATTGGCAATTTGATCCTAAAATTTGTATGGGAATTGGCAAAAGTTCTAAAATGACACAAAAAAGACAATATACTCATTAGTAAGGACCAGAGAAGATGTTTAAAATCTTTTCTAAATTGGGGCTGGAGTGATAGCACAGCGGGTAGGGCGTTTGCCTTGCACGCGGCCGAGCCGGGTTCGATCCCCGGCATCCCATATGGTCCCCCAAGCGCTGCCAGGAGTAATTCCTGAGTGCAAAGCCAGGAGTAACCCCTGTGCATTGCTGGGTGTGACCCAAAAAGCAAAAAAAAAAAAATCTTTTCTAAATTGAATATAAAATGGACATGAGGGAAATGACATGCAAAATGAAACCATAAAGATATCCCATTTTGGTGAGAGTGGGGGCAGGTGAGACACCCCCTCCTGCCCCAAGGGACCCAGTCCCAGCACCCGAAAACCTTCAGAACTCAATTGCCCCCATGCTCACAGCCACTCTCCACATGCTTGGGCCGAGCCTCACCCACAAGTGACCATGTTCCTGGACACTTCGTAGGACACATCTTACCCATACTCCAAGAGTACCACACCACATTTGATGGGGTTCAAAGTAGGAGGCAACCAATCTTAGAGGAAAATACTGTTTTTACATATATATATATAGGTATACATATACCTATATATATATATATATAGGTAATATATGCTTCCCACTCTAATTTGCTTGTTCCTAAAGTTCTCCTTTCACAGATTATGCATCTTAATTTTAAATATATATATATATATATATAAAAGCACTCAAGACTCAACCTTTAACAACAAGTTAGTGATCTCTTTTGTAGCACTGTAGCACTGTCGTCCCATTGCTCACTGATTTGCTCAAATGGGCACCAGTAACTCCATTGTGAGACTTCTTGTTACTGTTTTTGGCATATCGAATACGCCATGGGTAGCTTGCCAGGCTCTGCCATGTGGGCAGGAAACTCTCGGTAGCTTGCCAGTCTCCCCAAAAGGGATGGAGGAATCGAACCCGAGTTGGCCACATGCAAGGCAAAGGCCCTACCCGCTGTGGTATCGCTCCGGGTTTAATAGCCCCTGGGTGAAATACAACAATCTTCACACTCCTCTAAGGATACTGTTATGCAGCATTTTCAGCGGTTTTTCATAACAAACAATGTCACTATCACTGTCATCCTATTGCTCATCGATTTGCTTCAGCGGGCACCAGTAATATCCCCATTGTGAGACTTGTTACTGTTTTTGGCATATCGAATACGCCATAGTAGCTTGTCAGGCTCTGCCGTGCGGGCGAGATACTCTCAGTAGCTTGCCGGGCTCTCCAAGAGGAACAGAGGAATCGAACCCGGGTCGGCCGTGTGCAAGGTAAATGCCCTACCTGCTGTGCTATCGCTCTAGCATAACAAACAATTATTTCAGTTCTGCTTTGGGTCAAGGATTGGGTTTCGGAATGGAAACACCTGAGATATGATGGTGGAAAGGTGTAATGATAGTGGGATTGGTGTCTGAATATTAAATGTAATCAGATATATGTGCACCACTTTCTTTTTTTTTTTATGTGCACCACTTTCTAAACTAAAATAATTTTTATAAAAATCTCCCATTTCTCATTTATTGGACTGCCTGAAATAGAAAAGATTAACCTGTAATCCAGCAGATTCTTCCCTAAATATTTATCCAAGATTAAGTTAAAATACATGTCCTGTATTTTCCTGTATTTACTATGTAGGGGGCTGGAGCGATATCACATCGGAAAGGGCATTTGCCTTGCACGTGGCCAACCCAGGTTTGATTCCCAGCATCCCGTATGGTCCCCCGAGCACCACCAGGAGTAATTCCTGAGTGCATGAGCCAGGAGTAACCCCTGTGCAAAGCCGGGTGTGACCCAAAAAGCAAAAAAATAAAATAAAATAATAAAATAAATAAAAAATACACGTCCTGTAAAAGATTTACACACCCACAGTCAAGGCTGTTTTATTTATAGTAGCCAACAGCCATAAGCAACCCAGTGTCCACCAAATGAATGGATAAAGAAAACATAGCACGTTCCTACAACACAGCTCAATGGAAAGTGTGAAATGAGAGACTATTGATACATGCAGCACAGATGAATCTAAACCCAGCATACCGGGAACAAACGAACCTAGACTCTATATTCTATCTAAGAGGAAAAACTGAGAAAACTAACTGATGACCACAGATGTCGGAACTGTGCCAACTACAGGATGTAGGGGCCAATGGGAAGGAACCCAAAGGGACTTAGAAGTGAAGACTGAGGTGGTGACTGGCTGCTTTGTTGTTGTTGTTGTTTGTTTTGTTTTAGTTTTGGGTCACACCTGGAGGTGCTCAGGGCTTACTTCTGACTCTGTTCTCAAAGGTCACATGTCTGGAGGGCTCGGGGGACCATATGGGGTCCTAGGGACTGAACCCTGGGTCAGCCATGTGCAAGGCAAGTGCCCTACTCTGACTCCAGCCCTGACTGTCTACTTCTATCGAAACCCATGGGTTCGGGGTATGGGGCCAGTGAGGGAGTGTGAAGAGATAATATAAGGGTTAAGGCATTTGTCTTGCATGCAGTCAAGGTGGGTTTGATCTCTGGTACAACATATGGCCCCCCCAAGTCTCTCTAAGAGTGACCCTTGAGCACAGAGCCAGGAATAAGCCCTGATCACTGCCAGGTGTGACCCAATAACAACAACCAAAAAACCTTTAAATTGACTGCATTTAATTAGCACTGTAGCACTGTCATCCCGTTGTTCATCCATTTGCTTGAGTGGGCACCAGTAATGTCTCCATTGTGAGACGTCTTATTGCTGCTTTTGGCATATCGAATATGCCACGGGGAGCTTGCCAGGCTCTGCAGTGCGGGCAAGATACTCTCAGTAGCTTGCCGGGCTCTCTGAGAGGGGCGGAGGAATTGAACCCGGGTCGGCTGCATGCGAGGCAAACGCCCTACCCACAGTACTACTGCTCCAGTCCGCATTTAATTGTATATCCATTTTATCACAATAGAAAAAAAAAAGCAACCTTCTAGGACTTCAGAGCAACTATTCTAGAGAAAAAGGAGCCTAGCTTTTTAAACTGACTTTAAACAAAGAAGTCACAGATCATCAACTTCTTATAGGAAGAAGTTCAGAGAAAATTCTGTTAAAGGCAAAGAAAACCATAACAATCTTATTGGAGTTGGAGCTTGGAAAAGTGCTTCAAAGGCCCTTCCTTGGGGTGGCACTCACGTGCTGACCTGTTCTGGCCATAAAAACTCAGGGAGTGCTTCTGTGACTCAGAGGACAGAGTCCTTACTTGGCTCTGAGCAGACTTTCTAAGAAGTCAGACGAGACTAAACAAACAGGTCGATGATGGCCTGTGGTCAGTGCAAGTGGGTGGCCCTGGAACCTAGGGCAGGGAGGACCCACAGGGACAGAGAGGAACTGGGAAAGGCCCCTTTGAAGTGATGTTGAGTCAGGACCGGGACTGAGGGGCAGTGAAACATTCTAGACAGCAGAGGTCAAGAATCCTGAGGCAGGAAGGAAGGCAATGTGCCTGCAGAGATGCTGGGCTAGCCATGCAGTGGGCCCAGGCAGGGAGGAGGCTGGCTCAGGGAGTGAGCCAAGGTGGCAGGGGCAGGAGGGACTGTGAGTGGAACAATGGGAACTACTGCCGGTTCCAGCAGGAAGGTGAGACATAGCCCAAGGGAGGACGGATTTGGGTTCAACAAGGCTGTAGGCCAAGGGACCAGCGTGGTACTGGTCCCACTGGCGAGGGCATGTGCCAAGGTCCTGAGGCAGAGAGGGAAGAAAGGCGGACATCAGACCTACTGTTGAAACATGGCCAACCGGGGTTGCTGATGTAAGGCGAAAAGGAGAAAAAGGAAGGGTGGGCAACGTGAGCGTACGTTGGGTGTATCCTTGGGGTGTAGTGAGTCTGTGAGAACAGCAAGACTTTCTTTGGGAAGGGTGGGCCACACCTGGCAGTCCTCAGGGATTATTTCTGGTGGTGCTCAGGGAACCATATTCATAGTCTAGGATGGAACCGGGGTCCAGCCACTTGCAAAGCAAGTGTCTTTTTATTTTTGGTTGACTGGCTTGTTATTTTGTTGTTGTTGTTATTTGTACCACACTTAACTGTGCTCACTTAGCTGTGCTTACTCCTGGCTCTGTGCTCAGGGATCACTCATGGTGGGGCTCAAGGCACCATATGGGGTGACGGGGATCAAACCCAGGTCAGTTGCGTGCAAGACCAGCACAGCCCTGGCTGTACTATCTCCTCATCTCCAAACCCCCAAGCTAGGCAACTGTCTCAATCCCTGTATTATCTTTCCAACCCAACACTTTTTCTGTGAGATCTCTTAGTACCCAGCAAGTAGCAATGTTTTGTTTAGTTCTGTTTGCTTTTTGGGTCACACAAGGCTATGCACAGGAGTTACTCCTGGCCTTTGCACTCAGGAATTACTCCTGGTGGTGCTCAGTGGACCATATGGGATGTTGGGAATAGAACCCGGGTCAGCTGCGTGCAAGGCAAATGCCCTACCCGCTGTGCAATATTAAGGATGCATGGGATACAAGAGCCTGAGCTGAAACTCAGGAGGTCTGGGCTGGAGACACATAGTTCTAGGCCATTGCTACACACACGATACTGAAGTATTGAAGTCAGAGGGAGCTGGGTGAAGGGAAGGAAGTGCCACAGAGTAAAAGGAAGTGGCTGTGGCTCTCAGGCAGAGCACCGACATGCACTCAGGAGCCCATGAGTCTGAGACCCAGGATTGCCCATAAACCAAGGGCACACCCAGCGGCACTACCATTATATGGTTCCCGGCACCACAAGCACACTGCAACTAAAGTGTGTAGCTACCCCTCCCCCCACACACACACACACAGTGAGCACCACAACCTCCAATCATTGCAAGAACAAAAGGAAGGGAAGAAGAAAATAATTGAAATAGGAGTAATAAATTTAGAAAAACATACATATGAGTCAGGAAGCCACTGGTAGAACATATTTCCGGCATTTGTGAGGCCTTGGTTCAATCCTGGGCACCGAACACACCCTCCCTGCCGCCCTGCTGATGCCAGCAGGCTGTGGCACAAGGCTCCTCCTGCCAGGACTCGGCTAACCGTCAGAAGGTGCGCGCACAGCTGTGACTTACCAGGAACCGTGAGAACCGAGAGCGATTTTTCGGGCAATTCGTTCACCCGCTTGCTATTCTGAATCCAGAAAATGTTGACGGGCTCAGGTGGGCCCTCTGCCTGACACGTGAGGTTGAAGGCTGTGTTCTTGGTGACGTTTAGGCTCTCGGGCTGGCGAATAAAGTGTGGAAGTCCTGTAGAGAAACAGCTGAGTGAGAGGATGTTTGAGGCCCACAGCCAGGCAAGCCCCGAGGGATGAGAAAAGCAAAAGCATCACTTAAACTTGGCTGTAGATTGTATTTATTTTGTTCTGTTTATGGGCCACACCCAGTGTCATTTAGGAACCGCTCCAGGCTTGGTGCTTAGAGGTCACTAATCAAGGGACCAAACCTGGGCCTTCTACAGGCAAAGCATCAACTCAGCCTGAGGGGCCATCTGAGATTTTTTTTTAATGTACCACTTCAGGCCTGAAATGGTCTGAAGGTTTCCACCTTCTGAAACTTGGATAAGAAAGGGGAAAAAAAAAAAAAGAAATTCCTATCCGTGGAGCTGCAACTGGCTTTCTAGGACACTGTTCCATACATAGCGGGTTGTGGGGATGATTCAAAACTGGTTTCACCAGACAGGAGGCCAGGCAGTTCCAAAATCAGGGGGCTGTTAAGCTCTGGGGAAAGGCTGGCAGGGTTCCAGTCTAAACACTAGGAAATAAATTCGAAACAAAGCCACCAAACAGGTCTGAAGGAAAAGTCGATGGCATGTGAAACCTTCAGGCTGCCCATGATGAATATTTCAATCTGTGCATTGCACAGGTGCGGGTGTGAGACACTTGTCAAGGTTCAAGCTTAATGATGCAGTCAGTGCCCACACAAGTACCATCCTGACATCTCCCACTATGAATCAGGAATCAAGGCCACTTAGGAAAGGGACATTCAGAAAATCTCAGAGAAAGCCAGTTGGTGCCTATTTGGGGCAGGTGCCCAAAAGTTAACAGGCTTACTTAAATGTCACTGGGCAGTCAAATAGTGTTCGTTGGGAACTGGGAACTCTCAGATAGGTTCCAGCAGATATATATATATATATATATACATATATATATATGTATATATTTTACTGCTTCACTGTGCTTTGTTTTATTTTTATTTCTTTTCATTAGAATCCACTGGAACTCAAATTGGTTCTGCATTTTGCTAGGATTCTGAAAAGTTAAACAACTCTTCAAACTCCTCAAAGTATTTTTCCCCCCTAAGATCAGCAAATACAGGAATTCTCCCCCACTCCCAGCTGATGCTAACAAAAAGCTGAGACATTAGCTATCCAGCCTGGAGGAGCCCCTGCAAAGTTCAGAAAGATTCCTGGGGTGGGGGGGATGGGGTGAAAAGGGGGACGGGTGAGGTTGTCTCTCTCAGCAGATTGTGTGGGTCTCAGGTTCAAGAGTTCGCAAAGATTGCACAGCGAGGACAGAGAGACTGTACAGCGGTTCAAGGAGCTTACCTTTCACGTGGCCAAGCTGGCTTGGATCTGCATAGGATCCCCTGAGCCCTGTCGGGAGTGACCCTTGAGCACCAAGGCAGGAGTAAGCCCTGAGCATAGCCAGGTGTGGACTCAATAACTGATCCCAGCAGAGAACACACAACAGAGAAGGCTTTTCCTGGGAGACGCTTCAAACTTCCCTAGAAAAGCTAATTGCTGGCCCCTAAGCCTAAGATGAAAAGGGTCAGAAGGAAGAAGAAAAGGGTGTTTCATTTCCCAGTGCTCCCTAGGGTGACAGCCCTTTTTGTCAGGCCCTGCCAGTACAGACCCAGACCACCAAGTCCAAGCCCTGGGCTGACCTGGGCTGGCTCACTATTGCCTCCGTTCAAGTGCTCCACTCAAGATCAGGTGCCCTGGGGCAGAGACATCCTTGTCTGATGCCCCATTTCTCACCTTCATCAAGGCACTCTACCCACCCTCCCCTCCTGCCACCTGCCTCCCCCTCCCCTATCTTTTTTTGTTTTTTCCTTTTTGGGTCACACCTGGCAATGCACAGGGGTTACTCCTGGCTCACACACTCATGAATTACTCCTGATGGTGCTCAGGCGACCATATGGGATGCTGGGAATTGAATCCGGGTCAGCTGTGTGCAAGGCAAATGCCCTACCCGCTGTGCTATTACTCCAGCCCTTCCCCATCCCCTATCTTGTCATTCATACACCAAGCAGTACCCCTGACCATTCCCAGATGGAAAAGTGTCACAGATAAATTGCTGAGTCAGCTCCGGATGCCACCCAGCCTCCTGCTCTCACCAGCCACATCGGCTAGACAGAAAAGTGCCCAGTAACAATAAATCTCCACCTGGCAGTACATGCTATCTGGTGCCAGCACTGAGAATGGGGTAATGAAATGCAGAAAAAGTCTTAACTGTTTTTCTTTTGATGGGTAAATAACTTGAGTTCAAGAAATTCTTAATATCCTAGAATAGAGCTAAAACTCTGGGTTGAGTTCATTTCACTATCATCTAAAATTTTTCTTTTCTTTTTGGGTCACACCCGGCGATACACAGGGGTTATTCCTGGCTCATGCACTCAGGAATTATTCCTGGCGGTGCTCAGGGGACCATATGGGATGCTGGGAATCAAACCCGGGTCGGCCGCGAGCAAGGCAAACGCCCTACCCGCTGTGCTATCACTCCAGCCCCTATCACCTAAATTTTGTGAAGGGGATCCCCTCCCCTCACTCTTGCACAATTTTTACGCTTCTGAAGCCGCAGGCTTCGGGTACAGAATTCCAAACAGGCACCTCACCCTGGGGAAAGGTTACAGGAAGTAATTCACTCAGGCTTAAAAACCCAGTCTGTGGCAGGACCAGAGATTAGTAGAGTAGGTAGGGTGCTTGTCTTGCATGCAGCTGACCTAGGTTGGACCCTGTCGCCACATACAGTCCCCCTGAACCCTGCCAGGACTAATTCCTGAGTGCAGAGCCAGAAGTAAGTCCTGAGCACAGTTTGGTATGACCCCAAAATCAAAAAAATTAAAGAGCTTGTAGCAATTGCACACTCTGGCTTACCTTGTACCTCAATGTAGATGGGTTCGGACACAATTTCTTCATCATTAATTTTCATCTTACAGAAATAGGATCCATTGTCTGAACGCTGCACTTTGGTTATGCTTCAGAGAAAACACATAAGATATTTAGAGTGACTTCCTTAAAATCCTCTAAAGAAACAAAACATTCTTCAACTTCTTGCTCGAAGATAATATTTTTCTTTCTTTTTTTTGTTTTTGTTTGTTTGGCGGCCACACTAGCTGGCTCAGGGCTTACTCCTGGCTCTGTGCTCAGAGATCACTCCAGGTGGTGCTCGAGGGACCCTCGTGGGGCCGGGAACTGGAACCCGGTCATCTGCCGCATTCAAGGCAAACCCCCAAACCACAGGATGGCTGATCTTTTGCCAACATGGCTCGAGCTTGGAAGCCAGATATTTGGTCAAACCTTGCTCTAGATGTTTCGATGAAGACATCTTTCAGATGTGATTAACATTTAAATCAATAGAGTCAGAGTAAACCAGATCATCTCCCTCAACCTCTGGGTGGGCCTCATCTAAACAGTTGAAGGTTTCTGAGGTCCCTTGAGGAAGGGGGAATTTCACTTCCAAAGTGCCTTAGAGCATCAGTTTTCCCTGGGTCTCCAGTCGACAGAGTTGTGATCTCTCTCTCTCTCTCTCTCTCTCTCTCTCTCTCTCTCTCTCTCTCTCTCTCTCTCTCTCTCTCTCTCTCTCTCTCTCTTTCTCTCTCTCTCTCTCTCTCTCTCACACACACACACACACACACAATCTAATGATGCTGTCACTTCATTTAATGGTAGATACTAGTCCAGGGGGTCTCAAGATTAGGGCACCAGCCCCTCAGGCATTTGGCAAGCTCACAGACTTGTTTTGAGGCAGTAATAACTGGGCATGTGGGCTAATTTCGGGGTCAGAGGCAACTGCTCCACATCTCACACACTCTCCACATCTGACCTGCTAAGGCCAGAACCCAGCTCCATTCTCTCTGCACACAAAGCATTTTGCTTGATTTTTCTATCTATGAATTTCGTGTTAAAAAAAGAAGGTTTAGGGGATGGAGTTACCGTGGGCAGTGCGTTGCCTTGAGTGTGGCCAACAATCTCATCACAGTTAAGTACCACATATGGTCTTCTGAGCCCATCAGGACTGATCCCTGAGGCAGAGTCCTCAGTACCACTCAGTATACAGCCCCAAACCAAACCAATTACAAGTGAAAGAATAAAATTAAAGTCCAGCCTTCCTTTGTCCTGCCAGGACTTGGCCAACCCCCGAGGGTGGGTCCCCGGTCCACCAGGGGTGACCAACTGTCCCCCAGGCCCAGTCCCTGTATGCGCACAGGCCTAGCACCTCGCTAAGATGTGCTAGGAAAAGGTGGCCTGGGCTTGAAAAAGCTGAGAATTTCCCATGTGTGTCCCACCTGGGGGCCCCCAAACCTCTGAGAAAGGTGCATGGAGCTGGGGTGGGAAGGGGAAGCGGGGGGCTGAGATGCTCTCAGCTGTCTCGTTAGGGCAGAGATACTGGTTTCCTCTCTTCCCATCACACACAAGCCAAGAAGAGCATGGTGAGAGGAAAATGAACAAGAAAGACTTGGTTATGTCAGTGCCTTTCTTCCCTGCAACTCTCCCCACCCCCAACTTATCTGTCCTAAAGCAAAATAAAACTCATCCACACCCTGTCAAAGGTTGAAACTTAAAGGATTTGAGAAAAGGTCGAAGGGTCAAAGGGGCCTGACTAGGTCACAGACCCCCACAGACCACAGTAGTGTGGATTCTGCTTTAAATATCAAAGAACAGGACATCCAAGAGGTAGCATTGGGGTTTAGGTACTTGCTCTGCATGTTGTTAATCCCATTCCATCCCTCCCTAGCACCCCACATGGTGCCTTGAGCACTGCTGAGAATGATTCTTGAGCACAAAGAAAAAAGTCCCGAGCCACCCCAGGTGTGGTCCCGAGTATTCATATCTAACTTGAACTGGAGTCATACAACTTGTGGCAATTCCAAGGTGGTTTTCTGCAAAGGGAGCATCACTTGACGCATCCAAGGTCCTGCTGCAGTCAGAACTACCCCACACCTCAGGACAGAGAGGGTGAGACGGTCTCACAGAGGGTGCCAATCAGATCTCAGAGTCCAGAGCGAGGTTTGCTGCCACTTTGCATGGCCTTGACTTAACGGAGGCTCTCAGTGACCACTGGCCCACCTAATTCTAAAGCTGTGTGTGCCTGAAGGTCCTCACAAAAGCAAACTAACACAGTGGAACAAACCCTTCCTGTACAAGAGAAACCAGGATAGGTGGGTCAGCATGTGAGAATAGGGCTGGGAGGCAGCTGCTCATGGCCTAGAGTATCCTGGAAGAGGATGGCTCGGCTTGCAGACGATGGAATATTCCAGATATTCGTGCCAGCATGTGTGACTTTTTCCTTGCGCTTTCTTTAGTCACTCAGCTTAGGCATGTCAAAGCAAAGGGGCCAACTGAGGTGTCACTGGCCCAGACCTCAGAACTCTCTACTCCCGTGTGACTGTGCGTGTAGCTCCAACCATACCAAGAGGCAGCAGGTGTGTTGGGAAGAGGAAGAAGAGAGAAAGAGTTGGCAAGTGAGAGGCCTGGGAAAGCCTCCTTGCTTTATAAGCTCCTCACCCACCAGGTTATTTGGGTGTCTCTCATTTGGGGACATAAGGGAGAGGCTCCCAAGCAAGTTCGGGAGGTCTAGGGGCCCCACCAACAATTCCTAGCCAATCAGGCTGTCGATTCAGCTCAAGGGCTCAAGGATATGATGCTGCCCAAGACCTGCGGTTGCTGGGGATACCTGGCCATCCCCCCTCCTCCAAGCCCTGGCAGTGCTGGGGGCCTTCAAAGTCACACTTGGTGGTGCTCAGAGGCCTCCAGGGCTATACCCAGTGATGCTCAGGTGACTGGGTGGTGCTAAGAATCGAACCCAGGCTGGTGCATGCTAGGCAAGTGCCCAACCTCCCAGCCCCAGAGAGCTCTCATTTCTGCAATGAACACCATCCTTCCACCGAGGGAGTGCTGAGTTAAAGTAGGATTTGACCTGACTTGTCTGCCAGGTGGGAAGTGGTTTTCCAGGATCCAGAGCATCTGCTAACAGACACTTCCGGGGGAAGCAAAGATGAATTTTTAAAAGGCCAACAAGGCTGACCATCAGCTGTGCTTGTCCTCTAATAAATTCTAATAACTTCTGCTAATATTATAATTGTTATAATATGAACACAAACAAGGGGCTGGAGCAATAGCACAGCAGGTAGGGCGTTTGCCTTGCACACGCCGACCCGGGTTCGATTCCCAGCATCCCATATGGTCCCCTGAGCACTGCCAGGAGTAACTCCTGAGTGCAAAGCCAGGAGGTAACCCCTGTGCATTGCTGGGTGACCCAAAAAGCAAAAAAAAAAAAAATGAACACAAACAAAAGGCCATTTTTTTTAGGTACTAGTCTTTTGCTTTTGAGTCAGAAATAGCAATGATAAGAAAGTTTGAAAACGTGTGTTTTAAATAACAATGACAAGAAAGTTTTAAAATGGGGTGGAGGGTAGGTAAGGTAGAGAAGAGGCCAGTATGACAATAATAGCTGGAAATGATCATGCTGGACAAGATCTGAGGGTTAAAAGTAGGTAAAGAGATATACATGACGGGCTGGAGTGATAGCACAGCGGGTAGGGCATTTGCCTTGCACGAGGCCAACCTGGGTTCAATTCCCAGCATCCCATATGGTCCCCTGAGCACCGCCAGGGGTAATTCCTGAGTGCAGAGCCAGGAGTAACCCCTGTGCATTGCCAGGTGTGACCCAAAAAGCCAAAAAAAAAAAAGAGAGAGAGAGATACATGACAACCTTTCAGTATCTATGTTGGAGAGAGAGAGAGAGAGAGAGAGAGAGAGAGAGAGAGAGCAACAGAGACAGAGACAGAGAGACAAAGAGACAAAGAAGTTCCTGCCATAGAGGCAGGCTGTGGGTGGGGTGAGGGATGCTGAGAGGGAAATTGGGGACACTAGTGCTGGGATATGTACACTGGTGGAGAGATGGGTGTTGGAACACTGTGTGATTGAAACCTAATCATGAACAGCTTTGTGGGGATCTATCTCACAGTGATTCAATAACAAAATAACTTTGAAAATATACACAGGTTTAAAAAAAATGGAAAAGCTGGGCTGGAGAGATAGTACAGCAGATAGGATGCTTGCCTTGCATGTGGCTGACCCAGGTTTGATTCCTGGCACCACAGATGTTCCCCCAAGCACTTCCATGAATAATCCCTGAGTGAAGAGTCAGGAGTAAGCCCTGAGCACAAAAAAATAATAATAATAATTTTTAAAAAGAAATTAAAAAATGAAGAAAACAAATATATACCTGAAGGAAGTGATGATTGTGGTAGTTCGGTCATCAGAATAATACTGAGTGATCACATGATGTGCCCCAAGCAATTCCTTCCCATCTTTCCACCAAGAAATGATGGCACTGTCATGGTACATGTTAGGTATGCTGATGGAACAATTAAACTTGACATCTTTATCCTCAGAGAGGACAATGCGGCCAATTGTGTGATTAAATGCCAGAGGCGGTAGGAGCTTTGTCCCGGCAGTGGTTGCCCTGGAAAGAATCTCATTCACTGGACTTGGTCCTCTGTGCTGGGTTGATGAGAACAGCAAGGCAGGCTGGGAAGATGGCGTGTGGTCAGTTTGCTGGGTTCCTGGGACAGGGTCCTGGGAGGGCAGGTGGGTCTTGGCTTCTCTCTTCACCTCAGCGAGAGCTGTGAAACAAAACAGATGCGCTATGATGTGTCATCTTGATAAAAGTAGAGTTTCCCAGGGAGATTCCCCACTTATGAAGAGAAGCTGCTGTGCTGAGCCTGGTAGGCGCCAGCGTCTGGGTCCAGATCATTGGGGCCTTCGTAGAAGGGGGCAGGCCAAGTCCCTGCCCTGTTGGGTGGCCCATTGCTCCCGCTTCCTCTCGCATTTAAATTGCTCCGCCACCTACCCCATCTCAGAGAGAAGCTGCTGCTCACTGAACCTGGAAGGCCTGAGATGCCATGGGGCTGAGTCATCATAGTGCCACAGCTGCTGAAGCATGCAGCCACACACACAACTGTGCAACAACTCTAAACTTCACAGTACTGACAGTCCAGTAGAGACACAGAAAATTAGATGGGATAGCTGTGCAGAAGCTCACTAAGTTCGATTAGCAAAAGCAATAGTATAGAAGGCTCAATTAGCAACTAACAGTTCAGCAAATCCTCAGACAATAACTTTAGTAACACCATCATAAGAGATGTGTTGTAACAAGCAATATAAAGTAAATTATTTTGTGCCTGCTAAGGAAGCAGGTCGGGGGTGGGGTATAACTTGAAATAAGGTAGAGGATAGGTCACACTGGTAGTAGAATTGGTGGTGGAATACTCTCACTGTCATCATCCCATTGCTATTGATTTGTTCTAGCGGGCACCAGTAATGTCTCTCATTGAGAGACTTATTGTTACTGTTTTCGGCATATCCAATACGCACGGGGTAGCTTGCCAGGCTCTGCCGTGCGGGCTCAATACTCTCGGTAGCTTGCCAGGTTCTCTGAGAGGGGCGGAGGAATCAAACTTGGGTCGACAGCGTGAAAGGCAAACGCCCAACCGCTGTGCTATCGCTCCAGCCGATGTATTATGAACAACTTTGTAAATCACAGTGTTTGAACACATTTTCAAGTGTGGGGGGAGGGGAGGAAGTGATTCCCCACTTATTAGGCCACCAAGAAAGAAATGGGGCATCCTCAATGAACTCAGTAAGTGTGAGTGAAAGTTACTTAACATACATATGACCACACCTTCTCAATCACTAGCTCATTCATGTGTTCATGCACCTCCTTAAAAGGAACGTTTAACCTCATTTCCCTTCATCAAATGACTTTTAGTTGTGGCTAAGTTCTTCATGCCCAACTCAACATGGCTTTCTATAAACAAATAATTAAAGAGAAGAGAGAGATGTTAGAAAAACAATACCGTTCACAAATCATGCCTCAGAAAATCAAGGACCTTGAAATCAGTTTAACTAAAAAGGTGAAGGACCTATATAAAGAAAACTGCAAAACGCTACTTCAAGAAATAAAAGAGGACACTAGGAAATGAGACACATCTCCTGCTCATGGATCAGGAGGATTAGCATTATCCAAATGGCAATATTCCCCAAAGCATTTTACAGATTCAATGCAGTCCCTATAAGGATACTCATGATATTTTTCAAAGAACTAGAACAAACACTCCTGAAATTCACATGGGACAGTAAACCCCCATGAATAGCTAAAGCAATCCTTAGAAAAAGAAGATGGGAGGCATGACCTTCTCCAACTTCGAACTGTACTACAAAGCAGTAGTAATTAAACTAGCATGGGACCAGAATAAAGACAGATCTGCAGCTCAGTGGAACAGAGTTGAGTATCCTGACATCAACTCTCAAATACATGATCACCTAATTTTTGATAAAGGAGCAAGAAATATAAAGGGAAGCAAGGAAAGACTCTTCAACAAATGGTGCTGGGAAAACTGGACAACTACATGCAAAAAAATGAACTCAGAACTTTTTCTAATGTCAGACACAAAGTCAGGTCAAAATGGATTAAAGTCCTCTATATCAGACTTGAATCCATAAGATACATCAAGGAAAATGTGGAAGAACAGTCCACGACATTGAAGCTCAAGGCATCTTAAAAGATGAAACACCACTGACCAAGCAAGTGGAAGCAAAGATAAACAAATAGGACTACATTAAACTAAAAAGCTCCTGCATCTCAAAAGAAAAAAGTGACCATAATATAAAGACATCCCACAAATTAGGAAAAAAATTTACCCAATGCCCATCTGATAATGGTTTAATATCCAAGATATATAAGGCACTGCTAGAAATTGAGCTTCCATACAACCCAGCAATACCACCTATGAGAATCTACCTCAGTGGTCCAAAAACACACAGCAGAAATGTTATCTGCACTTTTATGTTCACTGCAGCACTATTCACAATAGCCAGAATCTGGAAACAACCCAAGGACCTGAGAACAGGAGACTGGTTAAAGAAACTATGGCACAGCTACACAGTGGAATACTGTGTGGCTGTTAGGAAAAATGAAGTTATGAAATTTGCTTTTAAATGTATGGACGTGGAGAATATCATGGTAAATGAAACAAGTCGGAGAGAGATAGATATAGAATGATTGGACTCATTTGTGGGATACAAAAAAAACAAAAAAAAAACATAAGAGACCAATCCCCAAGGACAGGAGAAACAAGGGCCAAGATGATTGGTCCACAGTTGGAAGCCTGCCTCAAATGCTGGGGGAGAAGGCAGTTGGAATAGAAAATTTCCAACTATCTTTATCATGCATAAAGATAAAGTTAGTTGGGAATGATCGTTCTGGATAAGAACTGCATGCTGAAAACAGGTAAAGGAACAAACAGGTAACATCTCAGTACCTATATTGTAAACCATAATGCTCCATAATGCTCCATAATGGAGCAATAACACAGCAGGTAGGGCGTTTGCCTTGCACGCGGCCGACCTGGGTTCAATTCCTCCGCCCCTCTCAGAGAGCACGGCAAGCTACCGAGAGTATCCCACCCGCATGGCAGAGCCTGGCAAGCTACCCGTGGCATATTTGATATGCCAAAAACAGTAACAACAAGTCTCACAATGGAGACGCTACTGGTGCCCACTCGGGCCAATCGATGAACAACGAGACAACAGTGCCACAGTGCAAAGCTCCAAAGAGGAGAGAGAGAAACAGAGAGAGAGTAAGAAGGAAAGTGACTGCCATAGAGGCAGGCTGGGGGGAGGGTGGCAGGAGGGAAACTGGGGACACTGGTGGAGGGAAATATACATTGGTGGAGGGATGGGTATTGGAACACTGCATGATCATGAGCAGCTTTGTAACTGTGTATCTCATGGTGATTCAAATAAATAAATAAATAAATAAATGGGGGGGGGGAGAGGACAGGGGGGCCAGAGATCTTCTTGTATAGCGTGTAAGGAGTTTGTCTTGCATGCTGCTAGGCCATGTTCCATCCCCAGCACCCATATGTCGCCCTCCCCCAAACCCTGTCAGAGGTGATCCCTGAATGCAGAGCCAGGAGCACTGCAGGGTCTGAAACCCATTCTCCCCACCTCCCTCCCCCCCCACACTCACAGAGGGGGTGAAAAAAGGAAAGGAAAAGAAAGAAGAAAAAGAGCAACAGATAGCGGGGCTGGAGCGATAGCACAGTGGGTAGGGCGTTTGCCTTGCATGCGGCCGAACCGGGTTCAATTCCCAGCATCCCATATGGTCCCCTGAGCACCGCCAGGAGTTAATTCCTTAGTGCATGAGCCAGGAGTAACTCCTGTGCATTGCTGGGTGTGACCCAAAAAGCCAAAAAAAAAAAAATGAGCAACAGATAGCTAATTAAACTTGAATTCCAAAGAAACAATAAATTGTTTCTAGGGTCATTAGTTAAGTGCTTATTTATCTAAGGCAGGCACAAGCAGGAGCTTTGTCTGAGGACAGAAGAGGGTCTGAGAATTGGTTCCTTAAGCTTCCCTTCCATCTCATTTGGACCTCACATGTCCCCACAGCTGACAGCTCCCAGCCTCCTTCCCCTGCCTGGACAGCATTTACACAGCTGCCCAGGGAGAGCTGCCCCCAGGACAAGAAGCTTCACTATAAGAAACCATCCCATTGCTATCATCCTGTTGCTCATTGATTTGCTCAAGCGGGCACCAATAGTGTCTTCATTGTGAGACTTGTTACTGTTTTGGTCTATCAAATATGCCAAGGGGAGCTTGCTAGGCCCTGCCATGCGGGTGAAATACTCTCGGTAGTTTGCCGGGCTCTCCGAGAGGGAAGGAGGAAATGAATCCGGGTCGGCCACATGCAAGGCAAATGCCCTACCTGCTGTGCTATGGCTCCAGTCCTGACAGATGCCCAGTAGCACTGTAGCACTGTAGCACTGTCATCCCATTGTTCATCAATTTGCTTGAGCGGGCACCAGTAACGTCTCTATTGTGAGACTGGTTATTACTGTGTTTGGCATATCGAATATGCCATGGGTGGCTTGCCAGGCTTTGCCCTGTGGGCAGAATACTCTTGGTAGCTTGCCGGGCTCTCTGAGAGGGACGGAGGAATCGAATCTGGGTTGGCTGCGTGCAAGGCAAATGCCCTACCTGATGTGCTATGACTCCAGTCCTGACAGATGCCAGTAGTAAACAGTATTTGGAGTTAATTAATTCCCAAGTTACAAAAACATAGCATCAACTGTCTTCCTGTGTCTATACAGAAAAGGACATTGCTCTGAAGTACACTACACACTTAAGGAAAGAGACAAGCAATGCTTCACTTGCTTATACAAAATCCAGAGTCCTGGAAGAATCTGACTTTACAAGTCACAGGGTCTGATTTGGGGATAAGTGATGAACAGGAGATAGGAGAAGCAGAGCGCAAAGGAGAAGCTAAAGATAAACACAGAGGAATGGAGCACTGTGATGGGTGTAACCCAAGAAACCTGAGCTCCCCACAGCAAGGGAGAAAGGACGAACCAACGTTATCCTACACTTGATTTTTCGTGTTATTTTTGTTTGGAAGCCACATTGGGAGGTGCTTAGGGCTTACTCCTGGCCCTGTGCTCAGAGATCACTCCTGGAACTACTCAGAGAACCCTAAACGGTGCTGGGTAGTCTGTGTGCAAGGCAAGCCCTTTATGTACTAGCTCTTGGGTGCCAGACATCAGCATTTTAGAGAAGCAAAGAAAGTTACCAACCCTCTGATTGTAGCTTGGGTTATGACCTGCAGTTTCCTGTGAGCTAAGCTGCTCATCGAGTACTGAGCAGCGCCACGGTCTCACTGATGTCACTCGAGTCTGGAAGCAAGTCAACCCCCAACCCTGTATCTCATTGCGACACCTCCAGATAGTGCAGTTACACAACCTGCTCAGCCAGAAGTGGGTCGAAGGACTGAACTGGCCGCAAGCACCTACAGAAAACCTCTGGCTCTCAGATTTGCTGCAGGGAACAAAGGTCACCAAGACATGCCCCAGAGAGGAGCAGAGGTGGGTACCAGAGTGACAGCAGAGGCAGGGGTCAGGCACTTGAGGCTGGCAGGGGTTGTTCTGAAGGTGTTAAGAACCCTTCCCTCAACCTCTCCGCCTCTGTCTGTTCAGCACTCCCACTTTTCTAGCACCTTCTGCAATCCATCACTCCTTCCGATCCTTCTCATGGCTGCAGGGAGGCACCCTATTGCTCTCCCAGTTCACAGGTGATCCTCAAAAAGTTTTACTGGGGGCTGGGGAGATAGTATAGCATGTAAGGCACTTGCCTTGTATTCGGCTGGCCAGATTTCTATCTCCATCACCTCATATGGTCCCCTGAGCCCCACCGGGGATGATCCCTGGGCACAGAGTCAGTGTGACCCCAACACAAGCAAAGGAAAAAAAAAGAAGCTTATTGAATGAATTAGTGCGTTGATAGTGCAACACCTCTACTTAAGAGCACAGGCGGCTGGGGCTGGAGCAATAGCACAGCAGGTAGGGCGTCTGCCTTGCACGTGGCCAACCCGGGTTCTATTCCCAGCATCCCATATGGTCCTCTGAGCATTTCCAGGAGTAACCCCTGTGCATAGCCAGGTGTGACCCAAAAAGCAAAAAATGAATTAATTAATTTTTTTAAAAAAGGAGAAAGAGGCCGAATGAGTGAAAGTATAGTAGGTAGGACACTCACCATGCACGCAGCCCACCTTGGGTTTTCGAGCTCTAGCACCCCACATGATCCCCGGAATCCCATCAGGAGTGGTCCCTGAGCACAGAGCCAAGAGTCCTTACTGAGCATTGGCGGGTGCAGAGTCACCCCAAAAACATAAAATAAGAGAAAGAGGGGGCCTAGAGATGCTATAGAAGTTAGGGCACATGCAAAGCAAGGACCAGCCAAGGCTTGATTCCTGGCACCACATGATTCTCCCAAGCACCGCCTCAGAGTGGGTGCAGCCTCAGAGGCCCCCAGCATGAACAGAGTGGGCCCAGTATCCCCAACACTGCAGGGCCAAGCAGCATAGCACCCTTCAGTTCCTGTTCTGAACCAATGAAACACTGGTGGAGCCTCTGGTCCTCAGAAGCCACCCCTTTTGGCCCCTAAAAAACACTTGAAAGGGGGCTGGAGCGATAGCACAGCGGGTAGGGCGTTTGCCTTGCACGCGGCCGACCCGGGTTCGAATCCCAGCATCCCATATGGTCCCCTGAGCACTGCCAGGAGTAATTCCTGAGTGTAGAACCAGGAGAAACCCCTGTGCATCGCCGGGTGTGACCCAAAAAGCAAAAAAAAAAAAAAAAAAAAAACACTTGAAAGAAAATTTTTGTGTGAAAGGAAAAAAAAAAAAAACCACCTTCCAACAGCAATCAACAAACCTGATTGCCCCCAGATCGTAAAAGCTAAGCACTCCCTCCTCCGTGAATGCCTCGGGGCATTTGGAAAGAGTTAAGGGTGGGGGAGAGCTGGGGTGGGGGACCCACTCACATGAGCTCTGCGGACCACCTGCACCAAATATAGCAAAGCCCAGCGGGGGAACAGGATGGAGGGGCTGAGGCCCATAGAACCCCAAAGCCTGGACCTGATTTTACAGAAAGGAAGGGGAGAAAGTGGTCGGTGGCTGGGCCTGGGTGGGAGGTGGGAGGTGGTCGTGGTGACAGGGGGTGAGAGGTGGGGGGCTTGAGGGGGGTGGTGTGGGCTGGCAGGGAAAAATTACAGGGAAGTCCAAGAACAATGCTGCAGTGTGCACTTGGGTACAGAGTGTGGTGACAGGGTGTTGGTAGATCAGACTGTCCACAGGGGTCCCGGCAGCCCTGGTGTTGCTGGATGTAAACCGGACGCCTGGCTGCACTTGAGTTTCAGCGGTGGAACTTACAGGCAAGATCACACACGGACACAGAGCAGGACAAACACGGATTTGGAAGGACTTGAAGAAGACAACACAATTGGCAACACCTCTGTGTCAGAGCGGCAGGAGCTCCATAACACAACAACAGGGATCAATTAGCATGACTCCTGTTTCCCAGATCCCCAGTCCCCTTTCCCTGGCTTAGAGAGAGCGGGAGCACCACACATCTCTCAACGCAAATTACCAGGAGTCTCAACAGCTGGAGGAGGCCCCTCATGACCCCCCTTTGGCTTTTACCTCACTGTTTTATTTTATTTTATTTTTGCTTTTTGGGTCACACCCGGCAATGCACAGGGGTTACATCTGTCTCATGCACTCAGGAATTACTCCTGGCGGGGCTCGGGGGACCATATGGGATGCTGGGAATCGAACCCGGGTTGGCCACGTGCAAGGCAAACGCCCTGCCCGCTGTGCTATCACACCAGCCCCCTACCCCACTATTTTAATGTGGGCAACTGACCTTTTTTCTGGTAGCAGTGCTAAACAAAGACTCTCCATGTCCTTTCCTGGGAAGGTGGGGTGGTACCCGTGCAGCCAGGAAAGAGAGCGTTCCAGAACGTGTCTGGGATTCCTCCTCCCTCCCCAACTCTCTACTCTGCTTCCAAACCACACAGAAGACCAGAATCTCCAGGGAAGGTGTTACATGTGCACTTGGTGTGTAGATTTCACCCAGAGTGAGTTTATAGACCTGCAGTCAGCTTGGGCACCCAGACATGTTAAATCTCCTCTTGTGATGATTCTACTACGTGGCCAGGACACGTGGCCCAGGGGCCCAAATCGCTTGGGGTGGAGGCTCCTGAGGCCCACACTTAAATGCTGGTGACTTGGGAGCAAGGAAAGACAAAGAATTCCAGAGCTTTGGGGACTGGGGTACGGCACTTACTGAGTCCAATCCCTGGCACCACACATGGTCACCAGAGCCACCGGAAGTGACCCCCAAGCACAGAGCCAGGAGTAAGGCCTGAGCACCGCCAGGCATGGCACACCACGACCCCCCCCCCGGCCCCCCCGCAACCCACCCACCCAAATGAATTCTGGAGCCGGAGAGACAAGAGTTTGGCCCAGCTAAACTCAGGAGCCAAACAAGGTGTGTCAATCAGATGTCTCCCTGAGACCCTCTCCTCACCCAGACATGACAGGCAGACAACACCCACTTCTCTCAGATAAGAGCAGACTCCTCCTGTTCAGCACCAGTGTGCACATCCATGGGATGAGACATCTGATCTGCCTTATTTCAAAGGTGCAGCTCGTTAGGCCTGGCCAAGGGCAGAGCATATGGAAACGATTATGCTGACTGAGACCCTTCGCCCTCCTGCAGTGAAATATGAATATATGTTTATTTAACCAAGGGTTTTCCTGCTCATTCCCTTTGGCAGCATGCCAAGAGTCACAGAAAGACTCCAAAGAAACACTCTTAGGGCCAGGGTCATAATACAGCTTCTTTATGTGTCTAGGGCTGACGCTCCCCCAGAACTAACTGCCACTTCTGCAAGAGCCAGGAGAGATTTTCAAGGGTAGCTGACACTCCATCACCCTGCCTCAGGGCACAGTCTCCAGCCATACCTGAAAACAGGTCTCTGGAAACAGAGTGAATGGACTTTTCCAGGACACCACCCAGGGACCTCATAACACACTAGGATGCATTCCCCAAAGCTTTCCCTTGGCCCTTCTGTTCCAATTTGGAAACACGGACATGCAAAGACAAGAAAAGCTTGGGTTTCTCTCTGCTTAAGGGATCAGGCAAGGCGCAGTTCAGTAAGAGACACTTCTAGAAAATATGAAGTGCCCCCCACCCATCACCCCAAAAGCAGCCCAGCAAAAACGTGCCTTACCCCTGACCAAGCCAACAAGGTGAGCGGAGAGCACAGACTTCCCTCAGAGACTGCCGTCCCCAAAGGCTGGGAGCCTGGCACTTGCTTCCCCCTGCGTGGAATGGGGCATCTCTCCTCCACTGGCCTGACTAGCACCAGAGCCATCAGATGAACCCACCCCCCTCCTCCCCAGTGTCAGCTGAGGTGAGGGGGGGTGGGCGGGCACAGGAAGGCGGTCACAAGGTTCCCTCTCCACTCCAACATGGAGGTCTTCCATCACCCTCTGAGCCCCCCACCCCACTTCTGACACACATGAAGGAGAATACACACACACTATGTGTGTGGGCAGGGGCTCCTTAGGGGCCCTAGAAATCCACCCTCACCAGGAGGGAAAGAAACAATATTCTCACTTCTTCCAGCACTGTGCAGAAGACCAAGGAGAAAAAGACTTAAAGAGTCGGGGGGCTAGAGCGATAGCACAGCAGGTAGGGCATTTGCCTTGCACCTGCCTGACCCGGGTTAGATTCCCAGCATCCCATATGGTTCCCTGAGCACCTCTAGGAGTTAATTCCTGAGCACATGAGCCAGGAGTAAGCCCTGTGCATCGCCGGGTATGACCCAAAAAGCCCGGGAAAAAAAAAAAAAAAAGACTTAAAGAGTCGGGGCTGGAGCGATAGCACAGTGGGTAGGGAGTTTGCCTTGCACGTGGCCAACCCATGCTCGATTCCCAGCATCCCAAATGGTCCCCTGAGCACTGCCAGGAGTAATTCCTGAGTGCAGAGCCAGGAGTAACTCCTGTGCATCTCTGGGTGTGACCCAAAAAGCAAAATAATAATAATAATAATAATAATTTAAAAATAATAATAAAAATTAGTACTGTACTGTATTGTCATCCCATTGCTTATCAATTTGCTCAAGTGGGCACCAGTAACTTGTTACTGTTTTTGGCATATTGAATACACCATGGGTAGCTTGCCAGGCTCTGCTGTGCGGGCGGGATACACTCAGTAGCTTGCTGGGCTCTCAAAAGACTTAAAGAATCAGAGTCTCACTGTAGAACACCCCAAACTGATGTAGGCAGTTGGATAGGATTCCTTATGCATGAAATTCCTGGGAAGTAATAAAAACCAACAGGGCCAATGCAGCAAACACAGAAACCTAGGTCTAATAAAGCTTCACCTAGCTCCAGCAACAGCCAGAGAAGACGGGACCCCCCTCAAGAGAAGCTGCAGCAGGAACAAAAGGCCAGGAAAGGAATTTCAAAGACCATTGACCACTCCCAACTCAGCCTTCTTGGCAACCACCCTAGCAACAGTAGAAACCTCACTTGGGGCGGCTTGGGAAAAGCTGTGAAAGCCACCTTAAACAAAGGAAGGGTATGCCTACACTACCTGAGCCCATGTGCTGCTTGTGCCCACGTGGCCGAGCACATGTGGTACCCAAGCACCTCTGTCGCCCACATCTCCTCTCTTAAGATGTGCATTTTCATGCTTCCATATCTAATGCTGGGATGTGTACAGGGGCTTTCTCCACCTTTGGAGAAGCCTGTGCTCTCTCTTGAGCATGCTACTCGCTCTCACTTTCTCCTCCTTCTTCCCCTTTCTGAAAACCTCCAAATAAAATCTGTTTTTACTTTACTGCTCACCTACTCCTGAAATTCTTTTCTGAAAGGCAAGACAAGAACCCTTTGTCTTGTTCTTTCCTGCACTGACTTTCCTGCAAAGAGCAAATCCTTGCTCTAACCTAAGTCTGTGGCTCCCTGAGGGTGGTGGGGATCAGCTCCCATACCTAGATTAGGTAAATGTCAGGTGTGGCTTGATGGCCCCGTGGTGGGGATGGTGGCAGGGCTGAGGGGCTCCTGTGCCGTGTAGGGGCTCACAGCAGGCTTTATCAGACCTAGTCTTTCCAGCCGGCCTCGGGTGGCAGAGGCAAATGAGGCAGATCGGGAGAAAGTCTCTCTCCTCTTTCCTCTCTGCCTTACACCAGCCACCAGTACGGGCCCACCAACTTCAAAAGCTCTAGGCTTTAATGAAACCTTGATAGTTCAAAGTGAATAAAATGTCACTATCAAGATGCGAGAGAACTTTATAAAAAGCTCTTAATGAGGAATTAAAAAAACTTCATAGAGTGGGGCCAAAGTCTAGAAAGATAGTAAGTACAACGGGTAAGCTTTGCTTGCAACTGAGCAGGGTTTGATCCCTGGCCTCCCACAGAGACCCCTGAGTGCCACCAGGAGTGATCCTTGAGTGCAGTGCTAGGAGTACCCCTGAGCACCACTGACTATGGCCCCAAAAACAAAAACAAAACAAAACAAGAGTGGGATGAGCTAGGTTAAGTGGTTAAGGAGCTTATCTTGCATGTGGTCAACCCTGAATCGATCTCCAGCACCACCAGGGGTCACTCCAGGGCACGGGGACATAAACAACCAGGATACAGGCAGGGATGAGTGTGAACTAAAAACACCTCCCAGAAGCTACTTCAAAAAATGCAACTGGCTCCCCCTCCCCGACGGGACCCTGAGATGACACCCACGAATGGCCCCCGGCTACTTATTAAGTTCCTTAGCAGCCATGATCCCAGAGACACATGAACGAATCTCGGAACCGAACGGCTCTTGGCAGAGATCTCTCCAGACCCTAATTATTAAAATTTTAGAATTCCAAGACCGCGCCTCGACATCATATGCTATTCATAACCAGCAATACAAAACAAATTGTCTAGCATTGCCTTTTCGGCAGGTCTGAGTGTTGGGGGAAAATTCCAAATAATAATGGTGGGTCTGGTGTCAAAATATTGAATGTAATCAAAGTAGAGAGAGAGGGGCTGGAGAGATAGCACAGCAGGTAGGGCATTTGCCTTGCACGCGGCCAATCCGGGTTCAAATCCCAGCATCCCATATGGTCCCCTGAGCACAGCCAGGGGTAATTCCTGAGTGCAGAGCCAGGAGTAACCCCTGTGCATCGCCAGGTGTGACCCAAAAAGCAAAAAAAAAAGTAGAGAGAGAGTAATGTGGAAATTATCTGCCACACAGGCAGGGGTAGGGCTGGGATGGGGGGTATACTGGGTTTTTGGTGGTGGAAAATGTGCACTGGTGAAGGGATGGGTGTTTGATCATTGTCTGACCGAGACACAAACATGAAAGCTTTGTAATGGTGATTCAATAAAAAATTTTTAAAAAACTGAAAAAATAAAAAGTCTCAGCAAAAACATACAAAAAGAAGAAATTGGGGCTGGAGAGATAGTACAGTCAGTAGGTGACCAATAAAATGAGCACACACCATAGCCAAACTTCTATTACATACTATACATACTTACTTCTATTACATACTATACATATTATACATACTATACATACTTTTATTACATACTATAGACAAAGTGATAACTCTGGAGCCACTGACAGAGATGATGCCTAATTCATATGGAACAGCAATTTGGATGACAGTGAATTTTCTCCTCAGAGTGGTGGAATGGTGGAAGCTGGTACTGGAGGTATGGGGGTGGGGAGTGTTGAATGTTATACATATGGAACCCTACCACTGCAAATAAAAATTATTGCAAATAAGAAATTAAAAATAAATTAGCTGGGGCTAGAGAGATAGTACAGAGGGTAGGGTGCTTGCCTTGCACATAGCCTACTTCGGTTCGATCGGGGCACACCATATGGTCCCCTGAGCACCACCAGGAATGATCCCTGAGTACAGAGCCAGGAGTAAGTCCTGAGCACCACCAGGTGTGGCCCCAAAAAAAACAAAACAAAACAATTAATTAAATCTCCCTTTTAAAAAAAACAATTTTCTTTCTATACTTCTTGTCAATCATGTTTTACTATTAGAACTCCATGTTAATATTTTACTGTTAGTACCAAGAAATTATAATATTTCCCACCATAAAGTAAAAAAGAACAACATGGTGGACAGAAGAAAGTGGTACAGCATTTCACAAGTACCAAATGAAAAAAAAACTGTCACCTAAAAAAGTTTTTGGAGTGAAGGAGAAGTCAAAATGCCCTTAGATAGGGAGATCGTTGAAGGACTGGGGACACATGCCTTGCACATATAAGACCCTAAGTTTGAGTCTCACTTTGCATGACTGGCACAGCTGAGCCTGAGCACTGAGTGGCTGGACAGTTGACCACATATTGCTGGGAATAGCCCCAGGGCCCTCTCAGGAATGGCCCCAGGACCCTCTCAGCTCTGCCTTTGGACACATTCTTCCCCCTCAAAAAACCCTCAGATGGAGAAAAATGAAATACTTGTCATCAGCAGACCTACCCTGGCTTTAGGAAATGAGTTAAACACAGAAGAAATGATAAAAGAAGGAAATGAAAGGGGAAAAAAATGACTGGTGGGAGAAGCTGTATTTATCTCTTTCTCCAGCAACCTCAGCGAATCTACCCCAGAATTTGAAGAGATCTGCACAAGCTTTGATTCAGAAACTTGACAAACAAAAGCTTTCACAGCCAGAGACAGAGACACCAGAGGGAGGAGGAACAGAATCTCGCCAAGACAGAAATCCACAGGACACAAGCTTCAAGGCAGAAGAGATTTCTAAGGTGCGGAACTGTATCCCGGGGAGGCAGTGGTGTTGGCATCAACTGCCTGCAGATCCATTCCTACAGCCCTGACATGGGAGGCAAGAAACTTATGGGTATAAGCAGGGATCCAAGTCACTGGCAGGTGCCATCCTGCCAACCTCTGTGAACCTTGCTTGTCACAGAGCTGTGGACACCTGGAATGGTGTCTTTCTTCAGTGATAGACTCTGAGGGCAAATCCCTAAGGAGAGCTTGGGCTCCAGAGGGGCAGGTCCTAGCAAAGAGCTGAGCATGGGCAGGTTGGGAGATAATGACGAGGTCTTTCTGAGAGACAATGATCAAGTGGAGTGCTTTCTCCTAGCCAACAAACAGACCAGGCCCTGGAAGGCTCACATCTGATTGTGAGCAAGCAAACCACACTTACACATAGTGCATACCTAGAGGGGCTCCAAAAACAGAACCTGTTATCTAAGGAGCATCATTTCCTTCTGTGCTCCTTGCTGGCCCACAGACTGGCTGACTAACCTGGCTAGCTCCAGGGTATATGCTCTGTCAGCTTCGAGGACTGAGGCCCTAGCCTCTAGTAAAGTCTCCTGGCATCGGCTCCCAAACCACCACTTGACGTGCATGATGAGGTAGCCCAGGAACTGCAGGACAGTCACAACCCTGGGTCTCCTTGGTTGCTGCCCAGGCCTGTCTGGACACAAGCCTCCTGACCCTGCCCAGACCTGCATGGAGTGTCAGACATAATAGGGAAACAGAGAAACTCACTTCACCCATGGATCAAGACAACAGCCTGGACCAAACTACTGAAGCTAAAGAAAAAAGGGACAAAATATTTTCTGGGAGGCCCTCCCTTAGAGATTCCTGGTCAACCAAAACTCATGGTTCAGTGCAAGGGCCAGAGACTGTGGTGCTGCTCAGCCCCTGAGATGCAGGGGAATACTCAGGCCACCCCAGTAGTAACCAGGATCTCCAGAACTGCGCTGGACAATGCTCAGAGAACTGTACCATGCTAGGGATTGAACCGGGCTGGGGCTGGCCACAGGTCAGGCATATACCTTAACCCCCAAGCTATCTCTCTGGTCCAGAACTTTGTATAGGTTGGGGTCACTCTCAGCAGGAGTCCCAAGGCCAGTCCTGGTGGTGCTGGGGAAGGGTACACACAGCCAGGGATCAAAGCCAGAGTGTCACACATGCAGAAACAAACTCTCTCACTTAAGCCACGTTCCCCACTCCAGGGGCATAGTTCTTACTGAAGAAATAATAGCTGAGAACTTTCCCTTGTTAAGAAAGGAGTTAGATACCATATTCATAAGGATCAAGAAGTTCCAAACTAAATAAACCCAAAAAAGATGCTCACCTATATATATATATATATATATATATATATATATAATAATTAAAATGGAAAAAAAATCAAAGATGAGGAGTGAATTCTAAAAGCAGCAAAAGAAAAGAGTCACATACAAGGGGATCCCCATGAGACCATCAGCAGATTTCTCCACAAAAATTCTACGGAAGAGAAGGGAGTGGCAAAATCTATACCCAAATATATACGCATCAAGGAGGAAAAAAACTACATTATCACTCAGATTTGGAGGCACAAAGAGCTTTTTCAGACAAGTAACTGTTAAAAGATTTCATCACCACTAAGCTAACTCTCTGAGAAATAAGAGATTTGCATAAAAAGAAAAGAATAGCAAGATACTTCAGTGTATAAAGTGTGGGAGAGAAGGAGAACACATTGGAACTCTTTGTTTTCAAATGCACCAATTCTTTCCCTGCTTGCTCCATTCTCTTTAATTTTTGAGAAATTTAAATTTTGGGGTGTGGCCCACTGGCTCCCACGCAACCCTGAGTATGGCCCCCAGAACAATGGAAAAAAGTAACAAAAATAAATTATCATCATGTACTACTACATTCAGAATGATCATGTTAAATATGAAATCCAAGAACAAGGGTGCTGTTCAGTAGCTCAGTAAATGGGAGCCTCATTGCTTGGTCAGTGTTGTTCACTGAGGTGGCCTCACAGAAGTTGTTGCCTGATGGACACAAAATTCCCTTCTCAGGGGCTGGAGCGATAGCACAGCGGGTAGGGCGTTTGCCTTGCATGAGGCCGACCCGGGTTCGGTTCCCAGCCTCCCATAGGGTCCCCTGAACACCGCCAGGAGTAATTCCTGAGTGCATGAGCCAGGAATAACCCCTGTGCATTGTCGGGTGTGACCCAAAAAGCAAAAAACTAAAATAAAATTTTCTTCTCAGTGGAGTTCAGCTGTTGTTGGTATCATCATCATGGTATCAGGGGATACACTTGTGGCTCTAAGCAGAGGTCACACCCTCGGCTGCACTACGCTGGCGTCACACACTCCAGGGCACCAGCGTCCCACACTTTGTTGTACGTCTGGTGCTGGAGACCCTGCTCACAATGCTGGAATCACACGCAACAATGTGAGTTACAGCTGGGGACGGAGCGCACTGCCTCGTGCATAACAGGAAGGTGTTCACAACGGAGCAAGGCCCGTGCTGTAAGGGTTCTGTGGATAAGCAAAACAAAATTCTTCTGGGATGAAGGGGAATAATGTTTATCGATAAATCAGTAAGAAATAAGGAGGAAGAGGCTGCCGAGATGTGATCCCGGGGGCCGCACCCGTGTGTGGCCCTCCGCAGCTGCACCAGCGTGAATCCAGACCCAGCTAAACCACTTTCGACGTGGGCAACTACTTGCAGAATGTCTCCAGCCTGAGAACTAAGCCGCGACCCCATGCCCACCCAGGAGGGAAAAGGTATTTCTCTCTCTCGCCTCTCCCTTCCCGGGGATGAAGGGGGTGGGGACCGCCATATTATGACGACCACGGATGGGGTTTACAAGCTTGCAATGATCCAATATCCGGAAGAAATCTCCCTGGACTTCTTGTTAAAGTACAGAAATTCAAAACCACAAGGCCTCTGCCGCGGTGGCGCGACCTCATTTCTCTTCACAACAGGTCTGACTCTAGTGGGGTGCTCCTAACAATAATGGTGAGGTTTGTGTTGAAATATTGAATGTAACCAAAGTAAATAGAAAATAAAGTGAAATTTATCAGTTATAAGGCGGGGTGGAGGGGTGCGGGGGTGGGCGGGATGGGAGGTGTACTGTGGGTTTTTTTTTGGTGGTGGGATATGGGCACTGGTGAAGGGATGGTTGTTTCAGCATTGTATGACTAAGACTTAAGCCTGAAAGCATTGTAATTTTCCACATGGTGATTCAATAAAATAAAATTCTTATTATAAAAAAAATAAATAAGGAGGAAGAAAAGAAACCTAAACGTTATACTTCAGTCCTTATGAATTTTATTAACTTACTTTGCCTGCACAATCCAAAATATTTATGTTTGTTTGTTTGTTTGTGTCTGTGTTTTTGGGCCAAACCCAGTGATGCTCAGGGCATATACCTAATTCACTACTTGGGGGAGAGTCACTCCTGATAGTTCTGGGCAGGACAGTGTGCCACTGGGGACTGAATCTAGGCCTCTTGCATACAGAGTATGTGCTTCAGTCCTCTGAGCTATTTCTCTGGCTCAATATCGCTATGTTTTAAAATTATTACAAACCATGAGGTGCTACCAAAAATCAGCTGCTCAATCTCATGATTTAAAAGTGTCAGGGGGGCTGGAGTGATAGCACAGTGGGTAGGGTGTTTGCCTTGCACGGGCCCAGGTTCGATTCCCGGCATCCCATATGGTCCTCTGAGCACCACCTGGGGTAATTCCTGAGTACAGACAGAGCCAGGAGTAACACCTGTGCATCGTCAGGTGTGACCCAAGAAGCAAAAAAACCAACAAATAAATAAATAAATAAATAAATAAATAAATAAAAGTGTCATGAGGGGGCTGGAGCATACTACAGCGGGTAAGGTGTTTTCCTTGCATGCAGCTGACCTGGGTTCGATTCCCAGCATCCCATATTGTCCCCTGAGCACTGCCAGGGGTAGTTCCTGAGTGCAGAGCCAGGAGTGACCCCTGTGCATCGCCAGGTGTGACCCAAAAAGCCAAAAAAAAAGTGTCATGATTACTCAATCCGAATAATCAATGGCTGAGAAATAGCAGTACTCCTACACTAAAAAAAAAATAGTATGATATTTTAAAGACTGAGGTTTCTTCCTTTCCTTTTTGAACTTATGGAAAGCTAGAGAATGTGTGGATTGGTTTTTATTAAAAATGTTACGTCCTTTTGAAAGATATAGATAGTATTAAACTAAATGCTCTTATATTTTACAGAAGAGAAGGGAGTGGCAAGATGTATAACAAAATTTTAGTTTCATGTAATATAATTTCTCAATTCTTCAAAATAAAAAATCCAATCACACCCAAAACTATCCTGCCAGTACCTGAGACTTTCCTCCTCCCCTCAAATGTCTAAAATTATGAGGAAAAATTGAAAAATTGTTTGAAGTAGTTTTGTGAAACAAATGTATTCAAGATAATGATGCTGTAAATCTAGGAAGTAAGGGACTTCAAAGGAGGCAGGAATTCATAATTGACAAACTGGTAAAACAATGATGCCTAATATATCAATAGCTTCATTAAATGTAAATTATCTAAATACAGTTATTAAAGACACAAATTAGCATAGCACATTTAAAAACATGGCACAGTCATTTGTTCCTGTAAGAAATTCAATCCAAATATGACAATCTAGGCAAATTGAAGACAAAATGACAGAGAAATGGAAATGCATATCATGTAATCATCAATAAAGAAAAAAGTGGATACATTAATATCAAATAGGGTAGATCTGAATGCAAAGGAAATTATCAGATAAAAAATGACACATTATATGATGATGAAAGAGTCAGTCGAGCATTTGCAATGGAGAAAAACTATAAAATATGTGAAGCAAAAATGTGTAGAAGGGAGAAGTAAACCAACTATTGCTTTTGGAAACTTCAACATTTTTCTCTCTCAACAATTGACTCAAGAACTAGGCAGAAATATAGAGGTATTTAGCAACACTGCCAATGAAAAGAATCAGGTCTACATTTATAGAACATTCCACCCAACAAGAGCAGAATGTACATTCTTTCCAAGTGACCATTTGATACAAATAAAAATAATCCATACACACAAGGACATAGAGGCAAGGGCCAGGAAGATTGCTCCACGGTTGGAATCCTGCCTTATGAACCATGGCAGCTGGGATAGAGAAGAGATCACTAAGTCAATGATGGTTGGAGGGATCACTCGGGATGGGAGATGTGTGCTGAAAGTAGATAAAGGACCAAACATGATGGCCTCTCAGTGTCTGTATTGCAAAACATAATGCCCACATAGAAGCAGGGGGAGGGGTGGGGCAGGCTGGGGAGGTGGCGGGATACTGGGGACATTAGTGATGGGACTGGTGGAGGGATGGGTGTTTGATCATTGTATGACTGAAACTCAAACATGAGTTTTGTAACTGTAATAATAATAATAATAATAATAATGATAATGATAACAATCCATAGCCTGGACCATAAAGCAAATTTCAACAAATGTAAAAGAACTGGAATCAGGCTGGGAGACAGCTCCCTAGGGGGGTATTTATGCTTTATATGCAGGAGGCCAAGCATTCCAGGACCACCTGGTTCCTCGGCACCAGAAAGCTGCTTCCAGTGATGCACTGGGAGTGCCCCTGAGCATCCCCCAGATATGGCCCCAAATCACAGCGTAAATGAAAGGGAAAAAAAAATGTTGTTGTTAAGTTTATGTTATTTGACCACAATGCAAATAAATCAGAAACTATAAACAGAAAAGTCACTGAAAATTCTCTAATACTTGAAAACTTAACGTCTAAATTATTTATGAACAAAAGAGTAGGTTTCAAAGGAAATAGGTAAAATAGAGAACTGAATTAAAATCCAAATACCTCGGATTACAATTTGTGATCTACAGCATACCACTCAGGGGAAATTTTATAATACTTAAAAAATACCACAGTAGGGGCCGGAGCGATAGCACAGCGAGTAGGGCGTTTGCCTTGCATGCGGCCGACCCGGGTTCGATCCCCGGCATCCCATATGGTCCCCCAAGCACCACCAGGAGTAATTCCTGAGTGCAAAGCCAGGAGTAACCCCTAAGCATCGCTGGGTGTGACCCAAAAAGCAAAAAAAAAAAAAACACATTAACAGAAAAGAGGAAAAGTTTCTAATTAGTTGGTTACCTCAGAATATAAAAAAGTAAAAAAATCTATATAAGAAGAAAGAAGATACTAAATATAAGAGATGTACTTAGTTCTTTGAAAATTTAATTTGAAAAAATAAAAAAAAACAATGAAGCAAAATGTCAGTTGTTTTGAAAAAACAAAAATACTTATTTAACTTGAAATAAAGAAAATTTTATGAAGCAAAGAGTTGGTTGTTTTGAAAAAATAAAATTGAAAAAGAATGAGGGTATGGTGCCACCCAACAGGTCAACCTGTACCTGGGGAAACGAGTGCATCAGCAACCTGATGGTGTCTTCAGGCTTCCTGATACCCAAAAATTGCCACTGTGCCTCTGGCCAGATATCAACAACTTGGGACCAAGTTTCTCGAGAAATTACACTGCCAAAAGTTAGGTATGTGGAGTCATGCCCACAAACCACTTCCAGCTCAACTATAAAAGCTCATTTATTGGCTTTGCTTGAGAGACCCATAAATAAATCTTGAAAGAGATCAAAATCAGGCCATTTTGGGGCTGGAGCAATAGCACAGCAGGTAGGGCGTTTGCCTTGCATGCGGCCGACCTGAGTTCGATTCCCAGAATCCCATATGGTCCCCTGAGCACCACCAGGAGTAATTCCTGAGTGCAGAGCCAGGAGTAGCCCCTGTGCATCGCCAGGTGTGACCCAAAAAGAAAAAAAGAAAAAAATCAGGTCATTGAGGTGCATTAACGGCCATAATTCAGAGATTCACAAATTAATCTCAGAAGAGAGTAGCATGCCACAGAGATGCCTCTGGACCCCAAATACTTATAAAATTTTAGAATTCCAGGAGCATGTGGCCACTTTCATGGCAACATGACATCTACCATTCATAACAAGCAAAACAAAATAAATTATTTAGCATCTGCCTATAGGGAAAGCTTGGATGGTTGTGGGAAAATCCAAAATAATGGTGTTGGGAAGATGTAATGGTGGTGCGATTGGTGTTGAAATGTTGAATGTAAACAATTACTGTGAACAACTTTGTTCGATCGGGCACCAGTAACGTCTCTGATTGAGAGACTTATTCTTACTGGTTTTGGCATATCCAATATGCACGGGTAGTTTGCCAGGCTCTGCTGTGCGGGCTCAATACTCTCAGTAGCTTGCCGGGCTCTCCGAGAGGGGCGGAGGAATCGAACTCAGGCCAGCCACGTGAAAGGCGAATGCCCAACTGCTGTGAACAACTTTATGAAAGTAAAATTTAAAAATTAAAAAAAAAAAAGTAATGCGGAGCTCATGCCTGCTTCAGTCAGCTTAATCAGTGGCTAAATAAATAGCAGTACTCCTACATTTAAAAAAAATTGACAAAGAAAAAAAAGAACACATAAATTCCTTGTATTAGGAAATATGACTATAGACATAGACATTGTGAGTATGATAAAGTACTCTATGATAAAGCAAGTTGCGGGGTCTGCTGCTGCAACACTTGTGAGAGTTCAGTGGCCCAGAGTTGCCTGCTTTCATGTAGGGTTGCTAGAATACTTATAGAACATCTGAAAGTGAGGTAAGGACATGGGTGTGATTGGTCATTTACATAGGTAAACATTTGGCAGAGGAAATTCTCTTGGGGAGATTAACTCAGAAGACACACTGTCTCCCAGGGACATCTACATTGCTTTCATCTTGCCCTCTAGCTGTGTAAGTTATCAATTCTTGCAGTTGTTTGAATAAACACAGGAAGAGACAAAGATCCCAACACTTAGTTTTCTGCGCTGAGAGCAAGGCTTTTAACACTTGATTCTCTGGGCTCTAAGAGCAAGTAAGGCTTTTACCGGAAATCCCAGACTAAGTCCTCACAAATCCCAGACTAAGTCCTCAGACAAGTTCAGCTTGTCCTTTCCCATGAGTGTCCTGTCTCTTAGGTTGTAACAGCTTGCATCAAGACCACGCATTTATGCCTTCTAGAATGTCCCATTTCAATGCCGGGTAGCTTTGCCTCTCGCCCTGGATCCATGGTCCATCCCAGTCCCACAGAGGAACCGCCCTTTTTGGGTGTTAGGAAGCCTGAGTCAAGTAATTATGACCAAGTAATTATGCCCAGGAGCAGGTATACTTCAGAGTCAATCAACTCCCAAATATTAGGAGCATAGCATTAACGGTCTTTCTGTGTTTAACCAAAGAACACTGCTCTATAGTAAAATATAAAAAGGCTATAGGGGAAATAGGAAAGCAGGTACAAATATACAGCACTTCAAATACAAAGCAGTACAAATACAAAGTTCAGAATTACCAGAAAGTTTTGGCTTATAAGTAATCAAGACTGACTTGGGGAACTGTGACAATGAGAGGTAAAACACAAGGGAATAAAATAAGGATAAACTTTAACCATATTAGGGATGCCAGTAAGAGCATGGTAAATCTTTCTGGAAGAAGAAAGGGGCAATTCACTAAGTGCCTAAAGCACTTAGGGTTAGTATCCAACACAAAGGAAAGGCTGAAGATAGACTTTAACCAAATTAGGGATGTTAGCATGTTAGCAAGGGCATGGTAAGCTTCTCTGGGAAGAGGAAAGGGACAATTCACCAGTGAAAGCCTAAAACACTTAGGGTTGATTGATATCCAATAGACATCAAAAAATAATAAAGACTATGAACAACTCTGCACACAAATTTGACAACATAAAAGAACAATTTACTCAAAATAAACAAACTTCCACAATTTCCCAGTATGGATAATTAATAAACATAGACCTTAAAATATTAAGGAAATTGGGGGCTGAAGCAATAGTATAGTGAACAGGGCATTAGCCTTGCCCGTGACTGACCCAGGTTCAATCCCTTGCATCCCATATGATTTCCTGAGCACCGCCAGGAGTAATTCCTGATGTCAAATCAGGAGTAATCCATGAGCACTGCTTTAAAGAACTCTTATCACTATCATATCACTGTCATCCCATTGCTCATCGATTTGTTCGAGCAGGCACCAGTAACATCTCTCATTGAGAGACTTATTGTTACTTTTTTTGGCATATCCAATACACACGGGTAGCTTGCCAGGCTCTGCTGTGCGGGCTCGATACTCTCGGTAGCTTGCCGGGCTCTCCGAGAGGGGCGGAGGAATCAAACTTGGGTCGGCTGCGTGAAAGGCGAACGCCCAGCAGCTGTGCTATCGCTCCAGCCCTCCTATAAGAACTCTTGTAATATTAAAAAACCAATTTTGGATCAATCACACCTTATAGTGTTTGGGGGTCACTCCCTGGTAATGCTCAGGGGACTATACAGTGGTTGGGATAGAATCCGGGGCTTCAGCATGCTAATCTGGCAATCCAGAGCTCTAAACTATATCCCGGGCTCTAAAAAACCAATTCTGTAGTATTAGCTTACATAGTTTCATTGGAAAATTATGCCGAATCTTAAACAAGAATTGAACTGTGGAAAAACTGGAGTGTAAAGTATGATTACAAGAGCCCTAGATTCAATTCCTGACACCACATAGTCCCCTGAGCACAATTAGATGTGACCTAGAAAGAAAAAAAAAAGAATTAACATCAATCCCACATAATATTCTCCAGAAACTGGAAGAGGAAAACCCATTTTAAAATGTATTTTATAATATGAGTGGTGTTTTGATACCTAAACCAGGTAAACTCAGAAGAAAGAAAACTGCCAATCCACATCCTTAATGAATATAGATTCAAAAATGTTCTTAACAAATTATTGGAAAATAGAATCAAACAATATCTAAGTAGAATTTTATGAATTGAAAGTTGATTTAGTATGAAAATCAATCAATACCATTTTCAACATCAACAGGCTAAAGAAGATCACATATTCATATCAACTACTTAGCAAAAAACCATCACTCAACACTCACTCAGGATATGTTCCAACTCTAACAAAAATAGAAATAGAGAGGAACTTATTCAACTTGACAAAGAATATCTACCAAAAAAAAAAAAGCTAGCATTATGGTAAAAAACTGAATCCTTTATAGCGAAAAACTGAAAGTATTTCCCTCATCACTGTATAAAGCACAATTTCCTCACTCTTCAAAAACATAGAGCTAAAAATAAACTAACTAAGGCAATAAAGCAAGAAAAAAGATACATGTAGCATTAGATACAAAAGGCCCAATGTGAAGGAAGAAAAAGGTCACTATTAGCAAATAGGTTAGTCTACATAGAAAATCCCACGGATTAGCAAAAAAATTCCTTAGAACTAATAAGAGTTTTATCAAGTTTTTCAAGATTTAAGAGGAGCATAAAAATTATTTTACTGGGGGCTGGAGCGATAGCACAACGGGTAGGGCATTTGCCTTGCAGTCAGCTGACCCCGGTTCAATTCCCAGCACCCCACATGGTCCCCTGAGCACCGCCAGGAGTAATTCCTGAGTGCAGAGCCAGAAGTAACCCCTGTGCATTGCCGGGTGTGACCCAAAAAGCAAAAAATAAAAAACAAACAAAAATTATTTTACTAAAGAACATAGACATCAAGTGTAAAAGATAAAGTGCTGGGGCCAGAGAGATTCTACAGAGGTTAAGGCTCTTGCCTTGTGTGTGGCTGACTCTGGTTCAACCAATCCCCGGCCCTGTACCACAGAGTCCACTGAAGACTACCAAGAGTGACCTCTAAGCAAAGAGCCAGGAGTAAGCCCTGAGTACTACAGGTATGGCCCCAAAGTATCTAATATATGTATACATATATGCTACACTTTTTACCATCACTAAAATAATTAAGCATTTAGATGCAAATCTAATAAATTCCATACATAAAATACATCGGTTTTGCATAGAAAGATCACACTCATCTGTGGAATATAAAATAACAGAGTGGGAGACTAACACCCAAGGGTAGTAGAGATAAGGACCAGGAGGTCTGCCCCACAGCTTGGAAACTGGCTTCACATGCTGGGGGAAAAGGCAGCTCAGGTAGAGAAGGGAAGTAGAGGATGTCGGGAGGACCCATTTAGGTTGGAAGATTCGAACTGAAGTTAGACTATAGACCGAACATGAAGGCCACTCAATACCTCTATTGCAAACTACAACACCCAAAAGGAGAGAGAACAAAAGGGAATGCCCTATCGCAGAGACAGGGTAGGGGGGGTGGGATGGGGGTGGTGAGAGGGATACTGGGATCACTGGTGGAGGTGAATGGGCACTGGTGGAGGGATGGGTAAACGATCACTGTATGAGTGAAATGCAAACACAAAAGTTCATAAGTTTGTAATCGTATATCACAGTGATTCTCTAATAAAAAAAAATACATCGTTACTGGTGCCTGCTCGAACAAATCGATGAGCAACGGGATGACAGTGACAGTGACAGTGACATCGGTTTAAATAAATTTTTTTTAAATGTCTGTAATGGGGCTGGAGAGATAGGATAGCAGGTAGGGCGCTTGTCTCACATGCAGTCAAACCAGGTTCAATTCCAGGCACCCCATATGGTCCCTCAAGCACCACCAGGAGTGATTCCTGTGTACAAAACCAGGAATTAGGCCTGAGTCCCACCAGGTGTGGCTCAAAACAAAACAAAATCAAAAGTATGTAACAAACCCTTATAAGCAGAATATTCCTATTTGGTATGACTTAGTTTGGGAACACTGATATTACAAATTCATATGGGAAAGAAATTTGAGAATTCCTAACATAAGAAATAACCTACTGGTGCTGGAGCAATAGTACCAGTGGAAAGGGCGTTTGCCTTGTATCCAGCTGACCCAGATTCAATCCCCAGCATCCCAGATGGTCCCCTGAGCACTGCCAGGAGTAATTCCTGAGTGCAAAGCCAGGAGCAATCCCTGTGCATCACCAGGTGTGACCCAAAAAGCCAAAAGGAAAAAAAAAAGAAAAGAAAAAGAAATAACCTACCAAATCATACAAAATTGGAACATTCTATTTATCAGGGAAACAGATTGAGGTTCTAACATGTATATCTGTCAAACCCTGGCATTTGAAATCTGTGCATTTTATCATGGCAAGTTTAATTTCTATGAAGAAAAGATTGAAAAGAAGAATGTTCATGGAAATATCACTAGTAACAGAAAACTTTTGAAAAACTTGGTACATTAAAGAGGGAACTGGGGTCCGAGCAATAGTACAGCGAGTACGAGTAGGGCGTTTGCATTGCATGCGACTGACCTGGGTTCGATTTCCAGCATCCCATATGATCCCCCAAGCAATGCCAGAAGTAATTTCTGAGTGCGGAGCCAGGAGCAAGTCCTGTGTATCGCTGGATGTAATAATACAAACATGCCTGAGAGTTAAGCACCAATGTGGAGTAGAGGTTTTCTCTGGGTCTGAGGTGAGAGGATGAGAGTAGAGAGTAGAGCAATAAGAACATCAACAATATTGCTAATGTCTGATTTCTTTTCTTTCCTATTGTTGTGGGACCACAACCCGGGGGCCCAGGTCACCTTGTGTGGTGCTCAGGGACCAGCAGGGTCACACTCAATGGTGATTACAGGGCCAAGGGAAACCAGGGATCAAATACACCCTTTGATATGTAAGGCACGTGCTCTAGTATTGAGTTGCACTTCCATCGCACTGAGTTCTTTTTTTGTTTGTTTGTTTGCTTGTTTGTTTGGGGGCCATATCCTGTGATGTTCATGGGTCACTCCTGGCTCTGCATTCAGGATTGACTCCATTCAGGATTGACTCCTGGTGGTCACAGGACCCTATGGGATGCCAAGGATTGAACCCAGGTCAGCTGAGTTGAAGACAAGCACCTTACCATCTCTCAGCCTCTACTCGCACACTGAGTTCTTAAGTTGAGTAGTGAGTACAGAGGAGATTTTTATTGTTGACATCATTTGTGTCCTATATACCTTTTTTTTTATATATATATGTATATAGGAGGCCCCCCTCCCCACCAAGTGAAGCTCGTGCTCAGCCTGGCAATGCAGTGCTTCTTAGAGCTGGTGGTATTCAGAGTTTCGGGACAATGTGATCAAACTTAGGGACATGCTAGGAATGTTCTCTACCACTTCAGCTGCCCCCTCTCTTTAAATGTTTTAAAATAAAGACTTTTTTTTTCTGATATCAATGCAGTTGCGGTGGTGACTGCCCTCTGAACTTTCTGATGCCTCACAAAGATGACAAGAAACAGAAAGATGTTGGAAAGGTGGCCAAGAAAGACAAAGACACAGCAAACAAATCTGGGGGCAAGGTGAAAAAGAAGAAGTGGTCCAAAGGCAAAGTTAGGGACAAGCTCAATAACCCCATTTTGTCTGGCAAAGTCACCTGCGACAAGCTCTGCAACGAAGCCCCCAATTATAAGTTTATAACCTGTGGTGTTGTGTCTGAGAGGCTGAAGATTTGGGGGTCCTTGGTTAGAGCAGCCCTTCAGGAGCTCCTTAGTAAAGACTTATTAAACTGGTTTCAAAGCACAGAGTTCAAGTAATGTACACCGGAAATGCCAAAGATGGGGATACCGCAGATGCAGGAAAAGATGCATGAGCAGGTCCCAACAGTTCATTTTGAAAAACAAAAAATTTATTACCTCAAATTTTAAGAAATAAAATGAAAATGAGAACTGATTAAGTAGAATGTAGGGAAGTGGGGAGAAGTTCAAAGGGTGGAGACCAAGCTCGGCATGCAGGGGCCATGGGTCCAGTCCCCAGCACTGCACAGCCACCTGATTGCCCCTCGGAGAGGTCCCCGAGCACTGAGCCAGAAGTTGCCCCCAAACAGTGCCGGGTGTGGCCCCAATCTCTGATCCTCTCAAAAGAAAGAGCAGATGAAAGAGAACAATTATAAAGGCAAAAAAGAAAACTGTAGGCCTTTTATTTACTAACTGCTCACCTGTTAAGAGTGATGGACTCAGGGGCGGGAGTGATAGTGCAGCGGGTAGGGTGTTTGCCTTGCATGTAACCGACCCGGGTTCGATTCCCAGCATCCCATATGGTCTCCCGAGAACTGCCAGGAGTAATTCCTGAGTTCGGAGGCAGGAGTAACCCCTGTGCAGTGCCAGGTGTGACCCAAAAAGCCAAAAAAAAAAAAAAAAAGAGTGATGGACTCTCTGAAGTGGCATAAAAGAGAAAACTTCCCTGACTTTCTGCGTGTCCTAAAAGTCACAGGCCTTGGCTTGAAGCACTACCCAACCCCACGGTTCACAGCCTAGTCTGAGATGTGCCAGTTTCCTGGAGAAACAAAGCTAATTTCTTCCTTTCGGTGGCAAGTTCTGACTCATACTCCCTGGCAAGAGGTTTATGGAGTGGGGTTGGAAGCAGCCCAATTTTCAAAAAGATAGCACAGGGGTGAAGGCACTTGCCTTGCATGCAGCCAACCCAGGTTAGAACCCCAGCACTGCATAGCTTCCCCCCGAGTCCAGGCAGCAGGGGTCCCTGAGCACAGAAATAGGAGTCAGCCCTGACTACCTCCATGTATGGTCCCCAAATCAAACAAAAAATACAAAGCTGCCCAACCATCTTGAAGAACCAGGGGAGTTCTTCAACCGCAGAATCAGGGGAGTGTAACCAGAGATGTGTGCTGAAGGGCCTGAACACAAAAACCAGGGCGGAATCCAGTGACTTGGGTGGAGCCTGGGCTTCTGTCCTGAAAAACTTTCCAGCTTTTTTTCTCCCTGTCTGATTGGTTTCCAAACTTCACTACTGACAGTTTCTATTAGAAAAACTTCCATAAGGCACCAGAGAAATAGAACAGCGGAGACCAGGGCACATGTCTTGCATGTGACCAACCTACATTCTATTCCTGATCTACCACATATGGTCCCACACTCTGCCAGGAGTGATCCCTGAGCACCAAGCCAGGAGCAAGTCCTGAGCACCACCGGGTGTGGCCCAAAACAAAACAAAAAGATCTCCAAACATTCCAGATAGAAGTTACATTGCAATATTGAATACACATACTTTTTTCTTTTGATTTTTGAGCAACACCCACTGATGCTCAGGATTATTCCTGGCTCTGCACTCAGAAGTGACTCCTGGCAATGCTCAGGGGATCATATGGGACACTGGAGATTGAACCTGGGTCGGCTGTGTACAAGGCAAGCACCCTCCCCACTACACTGTGACTCTAGCCCCTGATAAACACAGATTTTTGAAAAATGACACTATCTCCTGGGGCCCTGGGGATTTTCCTATGTATCCTGTCTCCACCCTTTCCCATTTAAAAAACTGAATTTAATTACCCACAGCTGCCCCAGGCCCGGGCCCATGTTCCCTGATGACTGAACAGGAAGGGGGTCATCAATTGTTCGGGCAGGCCAATATTCTTTGAAAAACACACTGCTGGGGCCGGAGCGATAGCGCAGCGGGTAGGGCGTTTGCCTTGCACGTGGCCGACCCGGGTTTGATCCCCGGCATCCCATATGGTCTCCCAGGCACCGCCAGGAGTGATTCCTGAGTGCTGAGCCAGGAGTGGCCCCTGAGCATCACTGAGTGTGACCCAAAAAAGGGAAAAAAAAAGAAAAACACACTGCTGAGTGTCCAAATTATCACTGGCCTGAGTTGGAGCCGGAGGAAGATCCCCTGGGAACATGGGCAACAAAGGGGATGTCCCTCCTCTCCACCAGCAAGAACCCAATGGATGTGACCCGATTTTAAGAACTGTCTTAGCCTCTGGCCCATTTCTGGGCTGATGCCTGAGGTCTCCCAGAGTCAGAATAAATGCCAGGAGAGAGAAGCCACTCTTGCTCAGGTGTCAGAATCCCCCATTTAGAATACCCTTTCAGCCCAGATGGGGCCCCAGGATCCCCTTCCTGCCCTGCCTGGACGTGGTGAAAAGTCGTGGTCAGTGGTTGGAGCAATAGCACAGCGGGTAGGGCGTTTGCCTTGCACACGGCTGACCCGGGTTCAATTCCCAGCATCCCATATGGTCCACCAGGAGTAATTCCTGAGTGCAGAGCCAGGAGTAACCCCAGTGCATTGCCGGGTGCAACCCAAAAAGAAAAAAAAAAAGTCGAGGTCAGTCCCACATCCCAGGAGATCCCAGGGGTCCCTGCCTGTTCTTATTAAAACCGGGATGAGCGTCTTCGCCTTGGGACGCCACGGCATAGGCTGTCTGCTTCGGTTTGGGCTGGTTTGCTGGGCGCATGCTTTGGAAATAAACTGAGCCTCTTTTTTTTACTTGGCTCCCAAATGTCCAAAGAACGCTGTTTTCATCCACAAATCTTCAAATCATGTGCCAGAATTGTAAAAAAAGAGGCTGAAAGGCTGGTTTCCTTTCTTGTGGGTACACGCGGCCTGAGCAGGAGGGGCAGCAACGGGAAAACCAGCCTCCCAAACACTCCATGAATATTTATCCCCTCCCTGGGCATTCACCAAGGGGTTCCCAGAACCACTTTCAGCAACTCCATGTTCTAATACTCTCCAGGAAGACAGCCTGTTCCTATTTGTCAAAAGGAGCATTTTCAAAATATGGTAATGAGGACATTTACTCTTAGCTTTAATCAGACCTAAATCTGAAAGCAGCAAAAAAAAAAAAAAAAAAAAAAGAAAAACCAAAAAAACAAAACAAAACACTATCCTTTCTCCAAAATAAACAAGGCTTTCCTTTGTGCATCTAATGAGAGGCGGGACCCAGCTGAGATGTTTACAGTTGCTGAAGGCAAAGGTAAGAGGACTCCTTCCTTCTCGCCACATTACAGGCACAGCAAGAATCAGCTGAGCTTCTGCCTGACTGACCTGGAGCAAAACTGAGACCTGCTGAGGATGGGCCACCTTCCTGGTGCAGTGAGGGCCTCGGACCAACCCCAGGATGGTCAGATGTTGCCTGGGTCTTGGCTGGCCCAGCAGCCCTGCTCTCTCCAGCATTCACTCAGTTCCAGCGCACAACTGGCTGGCACAGAACGGACGCACTGTGACTATGAAAACAAATAGGTCTTCCCCAAGGACAAATCTCAAATACTCCTTGCCTTTCATATCAAACTTATTGTCCTTCCCACACATATATATGTATATATATGTCTGTATATATAGCATATATATATATACATACATATATATATTTAGGACTGGAGCGATAGCACAGGGTGTTTGCCTTGCAAGCAGCTGACCCGAGTTCGATTTCTCCGATCCTCTTGGAGAGCCCAGCAAGCTACAGAGAGTATCCTGCCTGCATGGCAGAGCCTGGCAAGCTCCCCATGGCATATTCGATATGTCAAAAACAGTAACAAGTCTCACAATGGAGACGTTACTGGTGCCCACTCGAGCAAATCGATGAGCAATGGGATGACATCTACAAATGGTCCAGCATAGAGTTTCTGATACTAATCCCAACACCAGTGTCCACTTCCCTCCACCAGTGACCTCAGATCCCCTCCCACCCCCCAGCCTGCCTCCTTGACAGGCACATTTTTCTGTCTGATGATTGTGGTTTGAGTCCCGTGCATACAGGACTGATAACACTGTGGTTTAGATATAAACAGACACCTCACCTCCATGCCACGGAGGTGCTCACAGCCCCTGACCCCTGACCCTGGTATAAAGCTAAAGTCAGCTCTTGCTAACAACGCATCAGCACGCGAGCCCTTCTCTGCACCTTCCACCGCCTCTTTCACATCCAAGACTCATGGATAGTGCATTTCACTGTGAAGTAAAAGAGGTTGTGACAAAAAGGGGAAAAGGACGAAATAGAACATTCTAGAAGTGAACTTAGATTTCTTAGTGAAAATCTCCCTTTCTTCCTTTAAGTCTTTGTAAACATGGAGCTGAGGAGGTGCCTTGGACATGGTGGCCTAAAGCATTCCCTGTGGGTGTGTCCAGCTTTAGCTCCCATAGCCCAGAGGCCCAGACGGTGGAGGGGGAGCTGACTACCAAGACAGGAGGGTTACCCCCCACACAGGTGCTGCTGCAGGCCCATCTCTAAGGTCTCACAGAACTTGGCTGATTTTGAGCCCTCCCCATGGGTAAGAATCTTCCACATGAGGGATGGGGCATGTGGCCCAACATATATGCCTGTGTGAGGCCTGGGATTCGAGCACAGCACCGCAAGGAAAAACAAGTAAATAAACAAATGAACAAGTAAATGAATCTTCCATTTGTGTGTTGCAATCACAGTGCATGCTGAAAGCATGGGCATTAGCGCAGTTGTAAAACTAAGTTATCACAATTAAAACATGATAAAACAAAACCAGGATCTTCTGTGGGGGCCAGAAGGGAACAAGTGTCTCTGGGTGGGACCTTCTCAGCATCTCTGCTCTCCAGGAGGGGCTTGTAGACCCCAGAGGAGCGCCGGGCTCCTGCCAAGCCACAAGCTCAGCATTTTAGCAGCCACACAGCAGGGCATGGATGAAAAAGGGGTGAAGGGAAAGAAGAGGTGAGGGCCAAGTCAGGGCCGGGCTCACATCTGCCACCAAGCCAAAGTATGAGGAAGTTAATATGTGCCCAGGATTTCATGACCACTGTATTTCCTACACTATATGTACTACCCTGTACATACATGCATCTCTATTTCTCTCTCTCTGTATCTCTCACCCCGCTTACACACACACACACACACACACACACACACACACCTGCCAAGTTAATCTATGAAAGAGTCCTCTCTTCTGACACACTTACACACAGACACGCGATAAAGTTAATCTAAAAAACAAAACATCCTTTGCTCTCCACACATCCACACACACCAAAGTTAATCTAAGAAACAAAATAGTCTTTTCTCTCCACACACAGACACACAGCAAGGTTCATCTGAGAAACAAAGCTTGGTTTTCTCTCCACTGCACTCAAAGGGTTTCATTTGGAAAACCTCATTTGCCAGCTTGGCGAAAAGGAAAAGCAGGATTTGTGCGCTCACACACACACACACACACACACACACACACGCACGCACGCACGCACGCACACACACATGCACACATAAAACTACACCTACTCTGGCGTAGGATCTGTGGGAAAAGACAGCAGGAACCGCCTGGGTTTTCATACCTTCCTGAGAGGCACGTGACAGGAAGCCGCTCCCACCGAAGGGTCAGCCTGGATTCAGCCCAGACTATGGGCATGGGGGAGGGACAGTGGCTGCGGGACAAGCACTGGGTTAGCCACTTGATCCTAGTGTAACAGAGTCCTGAGGAGCCGCAGCACAGACTCAGCTGTGTGGGACAGAGCAAAACTCTGTAACAAGGAGAGTGGGCCACGCTGCCCGCCTCGAGTTTCAACTGCAACTAAGGCCACATTCCAATGAGAAAATAGAACTATTCTCCCCAACATCTTTTGCCCATGAGAAGGTTTCTCCACAACTGGGGCAGAGAGAATAGAGGGGAACCAGTGGTCTTGTGTCAAATCTTTCTGGCACTAACCACACATGTGGTTTTGGCTCATTTCTGCCTGCCAATGTTCTATGAATAAGGAAGAGTCCCAGTGTAGTAGACGGGAAACTGAGGTCCTAAGACTGCTCAGAGGATTGATTTTCAAATGAGTGTCACATAAGAGGAAAACAATTATAGCGGCATGTACCTTAAAAGTCACTGCCAAGGTCACCCATAGGGATAGGAGGCCCATCTTAGGGACTCCCCATGAGTCCAGGTCCATGTTAACAGTCTCATCCCAGACTCTGAAACACTCACGAAAGACCTGCCTTCTTTCACTGTTTTTTAATGATTGAACTGCTGAAATGTCCACCAACTCTGAATCGGGAGCCTTGGGTACTGATTAAACATGTAACAAAAGGTCAAGTCAAGGCACTCAGGGCCCCAAGGTCCTGGGCAGGCACCACCTACTCCCGCCAGCAAGAAGAGGCTCTGTTGTTTGCTTTTAACTTGTTTGGGGGCCACACCTAGCAGTGCTCAGGGCTAATTGCTCAGGGCTTATTCCTGGCTCTGAGCTCAGGAACCACTCCTGGTTGTTCTCAGACCATCTGTGGTGCCAGGGATCAAATCTGAGACAGCCACATGCAAGGCAAGTGCCTTCCCCCTATACTATCACTCTAGCCTCCCACTGTTCATTTTTGTTTTCTCTTTGCGTCACACCCAGCGATGCTCAGGGGTTACTACTCCTGGCTTTACACTCAGGAGTTACTCCTGGTGGTGCTTGGGAAACCCTATGGGATGCTGGGGACCGAACCCGGGTCAGCCGCATGCAAGGCAAATGCCCTACCTGCTGTGCTATCTCTCCGGCACCCCACTGTTCATTTTTAAACATGAAAAATAAAATCAGCTTTGGACTTTTTTTTTCTAGTTGGAATTGTTAAAAGAATATACACCATGCTACTGTCATATTGGAGACTGCATACTCCAAAAAACTCTTCTTTTAATATCCTGCCCTTTCTTATTTTGTGAATTTCTAATATTTTGTTTATTTATTTATTTATTTTTGGATCTGGAGCCACACCTGGCTTACTCCTGGCCCTGTGCTCATTCCTGGAGACATTCAAGGGCTCCTTCACCCTGCTGGGGATTGAACGGAGGTGGACGGGCTATTGAATGATGAGTACTATCAGGAAATTAAATTTCATAGAGGGCATGTATATAAGGGGTTGGGGGTGCAAGGCACCGAGGCCTCTCCATGAGAAACTCTGAGCTGAAGCCCAGAAAGGTCAATAGGAGCCAGGAAGTAGTTTGAAACACAGTCACATTCACCTTCACAATCGCCTTCCCTCTCTCATCTCTTGCATGGAGATCAGCAGTCGCACGTGTCCGTGCCTTTGCAATAGGGTGGGGGGAGGCGGGAGGGAGGAAGTGGGCAGAACACCTCAACATAAAGCCCTGGTTCTGTTGTTCTACCTGGCAGCAGGTGCCCAGCTAATGCGCCTTTATGGATTTGACTGACTCATAATCATCTCTGAGCAGCCACTCACTGATCCAGCCAACTCTGAGAATTACCTAGAAATGATTTCTAAGATTTGGAGTGAAAGACATAATTGCTATGCCTTTGAAAATTAATTGTGTCCTGCTCAATACTTTATAGATCAGAATAGATAATAGAGTGGGTAGCATACTTTGCCTCGTGTGCAGTCAACCCATGTCTGATCCTGGCACTATATAGTGTTCCCAGAGCACCACCAAGAGTGCTCTCTGAGCACAGAATCAGGAGGAAGCCCTGAGCCCCCCAGGTCTGGCTTCAAGACAAAAATATATAATAAATATTTATTTTCAAAATGATGCTTTGCTTACTTCCAAAAAAGCATTCGAGGACATTGCTATATGCAACTGGACATAGGCTGCAGAGCTAGCACAGAAAAGGCATTTGCCTTGCATGGAGCTGACCCAGTTCAATCCTTAGCATCTCATACGGTCGGTCCCTGAGCACAGCCAGGAGTGATCCTGACAGCCAGATGTGGCTCCCAAGCACAAAACAAACACACAAACAAATGAAAAACAAGCAACTGGACAAAATGTTTTCTAATAGATTGTAATTCAGGGCACGTGTCTATCTGGGACAGAAACACAAACATAGAAATTCAAAAGCCCCATTTGTTCTAAAGGCAGCATTTAGCTGCACAACTTTATCATGGACAAAGTTTTTTACTTTTTATCCACTTGATAGTTCTTTGTCCTCACTTCTGACCCACTGGAGAGCTACTCTTCGCCTGGTGTTGCTGCTCATTGGCACCTCCATCAGAGGCTGAGCAGAAGGGAAGGACTGGAAAGGTTTGAAATGCTCAAGGTTCAGCAGTTTCAGTTCTCTGTGTGTCCTTGTGCAATGAATGGTGTGTGAGGGAAATTCCTGGTTCAAGTGGTGCATAAATTTTAATCATCTATCTACTCTTGTACAGTGTAGCATCTACACACACATTCTACCCAGCCTGAATCTCCTGGCTGGTAAGCAAATTATTTGGACTCACAATATGCAATAGGAAAATCTTTCCCTCCCCTTTGTTTTTTTGGCCACACTTGGCAGTGCTCAGGGCTTACTACTGCTTCTGCATGCAGGGGTCACTTCTAGAGGTGTTCAGGGGACCATGCGGGGTGCCAGGGGATCAAACCCAGGTCAGCCGATTACAAGGCAAGTACTCTACCTGCTGGACTACTGCTTTGGCCCCTGCAACAGGAAAATCTTTTTAAAAACTAGATAAAGGGATGGAGAGATAATGTAGCAGATATGGCACCTGCCTTGCATGAGGATGCCGTGTTCAATCCTTGACATCCCATATAATCCCCCTGAGTGCCACCCTGAGTAGTTCCTGCATGCAGAGCCAGGAGTAATCCCTGAGCACTGTAGGGCATACCCCCAATCAAAAATAATAACAATAATAACACAATAATAAATTTTTAAATAAAAAACTAAATCAAGAATCATATTTTCATTTTTAATCTCATCCAATTGCTGTCCTTTCTTCTACTCTAATTCTGCCAGCATGAAGCCTTATGCTATAAGGTATTTTCACAGGGCAAGATGTAAAATTGTCTGGCATCTCAGGGAGAAAGAGAGAGAGAGAGAGAGAGAGAGAGAGGCAGAGAGACAGAGACAGAGACAGACAGAGACAGACAAAAAGATAGGGAGAGGGAGAGAAAGGCAGGCAGAGAGACAGACAGACAGCACACACACACACACACACACACACAGAATACGCACAACATGTTGAGTTCAAGCTGCATGTAGGTTGGAGTCCAGCCCCAAAGGGTCCTGCTGAGCACTGCTGGAAGTGACCCCCTTGAATACAGAGGACAGGATTGGACAATGAGCACCTCCAGCTCTATCCCAGTGCCCCCAAAACAGCCCCTCCCCCACCAAAAGCAAAAGGCAAAAAAGAAGAAAAATTAGAGAAACATTTCTGCTGGCTGGATTTAAATGAATTTTTCATTACTATCTAATCAAAGCAGAGTTACAGACTGTTAAAAAACGACATCTCTGAAAATTTAGACAGATAGAGAGTTCAAGTAGTAGAGCGCATGACTCACATGCGCAAGGCCCCGAGTTCAATCCCTGGTACCGCAAGGGCCCCCCAACACCACTGGAGATGTCCCAGGCGCACCCTGACACCTGAGAGCAGAGACTGAGGCTGAACTCTGCTGAGAGGATTCTTGGCACCCCAAGTGTTTCTGAGGATGGTCTCTATAAAAAAAAAAAAAGACTAGAAAAAAATGTTTAGAAAAAAATCAATTAAAAAAATTCTTTCCCCAAAGTTACTGTTTTAACTACTTTCTCCATACTTTTAATCATATCCACTGCCTGTTTTTCAAGACTACTTATGGTCAGTGCTTACCAGTGGCAAAATATAACAGATTTGCGGCAGACTATCAAAGCTAATCTGGCCAAACTCCTAAGGAATGTTGAGGGTTTGCTGTGGGGAGGGGCTGGGGAACAGAATTGTTGTAGTTCTTTGGTGTTTTGACTTTTGATGTTTGTTTCAAACTCCTATGTCATTCCTAATTATAACTTCCTTAAGCAATTTATTATGCAAAAATACAGTGCACCGCATAAGAATTTTTTTGACCAATTTAATTTTCAAAGCAAAACCTCAGATCGAGGGATGTGGCTCGTGGTATTAGCATTTTTGAGGCCGTAGGTTTGATCCCGGGCATTGCAAAAAGAAAATCTCAGGACTGAAGATAAAGGACCAAGCTTACGGCTCTTGCCTTGCATCTTGCATGCTATGCTGTTATGATCCCCAGCATCATCTAGAGTGACCCCTGAATCCAGAGTTAGGAGTAGCCCAAACGATCTCCCCCCAACGGGATAGCCAAAAGTTAAAAATTTTTAGCAAATTGCTTAAATACAAGTTGAACTTTGCAGGTACTTAAAAAAAAAAACTATAAATAGGTGGAAATTAGTCATATTCCTAGTCAAAGGAGTCAGAATCCACACTGCAGAATGAAAATAGCTTTTCTTCAGGAAAACCGCGTAGAATGTGTTTATTCTGTATACCTTCTTCTCCTTCTTTCCTTTCAACAGCGCCTGTTGAAATTTCTTACGGCTCCCTCAAGAATTGCATCAGCGATCAAACCTCTGCTCCTTTAATCACTTACCCTCCAAACAAGCTCTGGAGCACATGGGCCTGCATTCCTTCCCGTGCTCAGAGCCCTCCACTGCCTTACACGGCAAAGCCTGCTACGACCCTCGTGACAATCGACACTCCTGAACGCTGTCCGAGCCCACTAGCCTCAGTCAGAGGGCTGAGCTGAGCACGTTCTTGCACCCCGGGGACCCCCCACCGTCTCAGGATGTTCTTGCAGAGGAGCGCTAATGCGGCCCGTAAGGTCCCAGCAGGAGCAGCCGCACCTCCCTCCCTCCCAGCCCGGCGGACTCCGGCCCCGGCTGATCTCTGCACTCCGGACTGCGCCCCCAAGTCCCACCGCCCGCTCGGCTCCCGCGCTAGCCTCTCCCCGAGGCTGGGGGTGAGCTGCGGGGCGAGGGTTTGGGGGAGCGTGTCCCAGAAACTCGCGCCAGAGCCACGCCACCCAAGTTGCAGGGGAAAGTTTTCGGCGCGTAGCCTGCGACCAACGTCCCTCTCGTCCCTCTCGACAGAAAACTCTGGGTCTTGCGGCGCTGCCAGCGAGTTCTATCTCCCCCTGCGTGCGCGGTAAAGGGGGCCTCTAGGTGCCCACCCACCCACTCGGTCTCCCAGAGGAAGGAACAGGTACCCACCACGAAACCTGGCGCCCCGTGCGTGGGTCGCCGGATGCCCCCTGCGCACCCCGTGGCGGCGCGCGGGCAATGGGGAAGGGGCGTGCGCGCCCCAATAGACGCGCTTGGGGCCGTGAACCCCCAGCCCCCCGCGCCCAGACCCGGGCCCCAGCGCGCCGCGCTCACCTCCAGTCCAAATCGCGGAGAACAGGACCCAAAGCGCCAGTGGCAGCGGAGTTCGCCCCATGGCGGAGCTGCGAGTCTGTAACTTCTTTCCTATGGACAGACAAACTGTCGCCCCGAAATTGCCAGCTCGCGGGTCTAGCGCGCCAGCGAGGCAGCTCAGGGTCGGCTGCGGCGGGAGCCCCAGCGCCGCGGGAGGGGACGGAGGCTCCGCGGCTGGTGGGGGCTTGTCGGGGGCGGGGTCCCAGAGTTGAGCCAATCGGAATGAGGAGGAGGCAGGCAGGAGCCCGTGAGAGGCGGGGCCAAGCGGAAGGCGGAGGCGCCGCCGGGGCAAGGGGCGTCCAGAAGGGGCGTGGCTTATCCCAAAGAGCCAATAGCATTGCGGAGAGGGCGGGCCAGAGGCAGGGAGAGGCGGAGCATAGCGGGGGCGGAGGCGCGCGGCTGGAAGGGGCAAGTCAGGTCGGGGCCCCTACCTAGTGAGAGTGGGGAGGGGGCGGGCTGGAGGCCTGCAGAAGCCGGCTCCGCCCGGAAGAACAGCAATCGGAGCACCCCCTAAGGGGCGGGTCGCGAGCTGGGACGGGATGACCCCGGTCGCGAAGAAGTCTGTCCCTGCGCGGCGGGGAGCTGAAAAGCAGCAACAGGCCGCGGTGCCCGGAGAAGGGGCAGACCCAGGCTCCGACTTCGGGGCAGGTCGCAGCCCACCTAGAGGCAGAGGAAGGCGGGGCGGGCTCCCAGACGCAGTCGCCAGACCGGGAGTGGGACAGGTGGGCGGGGGTGGGTCCCGGGACACCGTGGCGGGGCTCCTCCCAATTCCGCCGCGGGTGACGTGCGCCCCTGCCCGGCGTCCTGGAGCAAAGCTTCGTGAAGACCTTTCTGCAGGGTACGCATGAGGAGGAAGCCTGGAGAGAGCGGGGGTGGGGGGTGCCGGGAGAGGGAAAGCGACGCAGAAGCGGCCCCGCAGCGACAGCGTGTGGACGGGCTGAGGGAGGCAGCCAAGGAGAAAGTCGCACAAGACACGCAACGACAATGGCATGCATTTCCCAACGTGCACTCCTAAAAGAAACTTTAGAGAGCATGTGTC